>NC_051388.1:50310674-50315309 GCF_015228065.2 Penaeus monodon | reverse complement strand
TAACAGATGCTTCAAAGGGAAGCTATCAAGGGTAGAGAAATTGTTAAGTGCAAAAAAAATAAAATTTTATGAACGATATAAAAAAAATAAAAATGCACGGACTTGAAGCTATCATTTGGGTCTCATGGTTCAAGCCTAGTAATGCAACCATTTTTTTGGTAGGTTTACATGCTAGGAGGACACAGTTTGGGCTTTTGTGCTTGCAAACCCCGCTTTTTTAAAAAAAATGCTGCCTGAGTAAGGACTAAGCAAACTACTAAACCCCGCTTTTATCATTTCTTTAAAAAATATTTACTTTTTTCTAATTCAGTGCAACAACACTTTCTCCTTCCTTTTTTTACTTTTGAGAGGTGTTCCGTTATATGGGAAGGATACTCCAGAAAATATATTCACATAAAAAGAATTTTTTGACTATGATTTTTTCAAAACAATTCCTTATGAAAATCCATTTAAAAAAACAGAGATTACCCTTTACCAAACTTTGCTACACCTAAAAAACCAAATTTTTTTAATATAAATAATTAAATATAAAATTTTATAAAAAAAAATATTATTTATATTATAATATTTTATTTTATATATTATATAAAAAAATTTAAAATGTTTTATTTTATAATTTTTTTTTTATCTCATATTTTATATTTATATATTTTTATCTTTAATACTTATTAAAATAAAATTATTATATATATTAAAATAATATTTTTTATAATTATATTTACATATTAATAATATATATATATATATATAATTTTATATATATATTAAAAATTTATTTTAAAATTTAAATATATAATATATATTATTATATTTTTATATATATATATTATATATAAAAGTTTATAAAAAAAAAAAATTAAAAAAATAAAACAAAAAAAAAAAATAATAAAACAAATATTAAAAAAATTAAAGAAAAAAAAATAATTATACATAATATATATATATTTTTTTTAATTTTTAATTTTAATAAAAAAATATATTATTATTTATTTTTAAAATTTATAAATTATAAAATATAAAAATTATATACCCTTTTAAATTTTATTTTAAAATTTTATATTTATAATTATTATATAATTATATATATATTATATTAATATGTTAAACTATTATATTTTAATATTCTTATAATAAATTTTAAAAATTTTTTTAAATTATTACATATTATATAATATATACATTTTATATATATTTTAATATATTAATTATATATTTTTATATATATATATAATATATATATAATATAAAATATATTAAAATATGGTATTATATGTATATGTATTTTGTTATTAGTATTATGTATGTTTTTATGTATGTATTTGATGTATGTTGTTTTTTAAAATTTTTAATATAAAATATAATATTATATATATTTTTATATATTTTATATTTTAAATTAAAAGAAAAACAGAGCTTACATTTCCTCCTTTAGTCACAAATTCTTTACAGTGTTGGGAACCTGAGCCAGATATCATGAGCCACTTAAAGGAAAAGCGCAAGCTTTCTTCAAATTCAGCTTTTACTAAAAACCCCGGTAGTGTCCTTTCCTTTTGGGGGTTTTGAAAACTTTTGCAGCATTTTTCCTTCTAGACCTCTCTGGCAGCCAATCTAAACAAGGTTTTTTACATAACCAAATTTTTGCCTCGATTTGAAAAAGCCTTCCTTCATGAAAACTTTCATCTCTTAGAAACAGGGCTTCTCCTGTAAAAAATTTGAGGAAGGAGTCGCCTAAAAATTTCAAGTCCTTTTTAAGTTAAGTCTTTATCTTCACTGCTTCTTTGAGTGTGAAGGGGGCCATGTAATATTAAGGGTGAAATGTATTTTTTGTTTTTCTTTCCCTTCTAAAAATTTTGGCACAGATTTTTCGGGAGCCAGTAGCTCATGAAAAAATTTTTCCTAGCCCGGGGAAAAATAAAGGACTTTATTCTTTACAGCGGGTGTGTGATCTTTTTTTCCCATAAAAAAAATTAGCATCAAATTTAAGCTGTTCAGAATGGAAGAGGGAGGGCATGCACATAATTTGCCACCATAAGTGCTCTTATAGGAATTATACCACAAAATTCAGGAACAAGCGTGGCATAAATTCCCTTTCTTTTCTTTTGTTTTTTCTTTGGTATTCTCTTCAGGAAATTCAGTTCCTTTGGTATGTTTTTTCTTCCAAAAATGGCTGATTTTACCCTTAATTTCTAGTCCCCCTTTTTCTGGGAAGTTCTTTATAGGACTCATACCCTTTTTTTGGGCCCTCGGGAAAAATGTTTAAAAGGATTTAATTCATCAAAAATCTGGACACATAATACATTTGGTCAGGGGGTATGCCATAAAAGTGGAAAATTTAGTCCCCTTAAAATTTTGACCTTTTAAAAATTTGGGTACTTTGATTGTGGGACCCTCATCATCACTGGTTTGATCGAGCCCAAAGGGAAAAATAGATTTTTCATTAAAATAAGTCCAAAAAGTCAAGATTTCTGAAAAATCAAGTGGTACAAAACAAAACACCCCATTTAGTTTCTTCGGGGGTAAAAAGTTTATTAAATTTTCTTTCAACTTATGGTTTTTCAAAGACAAGCCTATGAAACTTCTTAATTTTGTAAAATAAACTAGGCCCAAAGTCTTCAGGGGGCCAAACTTTTTTTAACATTTACCATCACTCCCCCCTTTTTTGAGAAGAACATGGAAAGGGCGATGTAAACCCCTTCTTTACAGATAAAACCAATCTTATTATACAGTAAAAGAATCAATGGTTTAACTTTGATCTTTCGACAAAAGTTTAATGTTTATTAATAGAGACAGTATGATTTTCCCTATCACATTTGAAAATGGGTAAACAAAATTTCCTTGGCATAATCCGTTTCTTTTCCCTGGTGCCAGACTCTGGTGTGGCCTTCGGGAACGGTTCTTCGGGGTGGGGTAAACCCAAACCCTTCACTAAGCTATCTCACTACTTTTCCTTTGGTCGAAAGTTGGAATCAAACCTCCCATCTCTTTGCAATTTTACAAATTTAGGGCAGCAGATTTTTGCTAGTTTTTTTTGCCCATCCACTACCATTATCATTCTTTTAAGGTGCCATGATTGGAAGTCTGATCCCAAAGTTACTATCCCCTTTTTTGCTTTTTCAATACCTCTGGGAAATTTTCCCTTTAATTTTTTAGGGCAATTTTCCCCCAATACAAATTAACAAGTTTTTATGGAGAGTTGCTTGTAAACTTTTTGGGCCTACAGGTCCATATGGTTCATAGGGCTTTTTTGTATTTTATCTTTTTCAAAATGTTTTTTTTGTTACCTGGGGCGTCGGCAAAATTTCCATCATGGCACAAGATTGAAGTGAGGCCTCAATTTCCCCGTATACTCCAATGCATTTCCCGATTTCACTAAATTTTTCTTTTTTCTACCATCAAAAAACACCCTGGTTTTGCCGAGCCCTTCCCCTGGATTGGCACATAGCACGGTAATTTTGTGGGGATGTCAAAAACAACCACCAAAAAAAAAAAAAAAAAAAAACCCCAAAACACAAAAAAAAAAAAAATTTCCTCCTTTCTAACTTTTCTTTTTAAAGTTTCCTTCTGTTTACCCGGGGGTTCCAATTTTGCTAGCGTATATCAATGCCCCGGACGCGAATTGCATCCTACAAAATAGGAGGGGCTGACAAAACGAATACTGGGGTTTTGTTGTGCAATCTCTAAAAGGAGGTCATAGAAATTTTGGCGTGTTTTCTTCCTCCCAAAAATAAAGCCAAATACTTCCCTTATTGCACTTACTAAAGATTTTAGGAGCCTTTTCCCACTTTGAAATGTGATATGCCCCAAAGGGGTTTGGACATACTTTTTTCTTTTGTTCCATAAATTATACTCTTCACCCTCTCCTCAGAAACTTAAATATCTCTCTGACTTTTGGATCTTCCTCCTTCCCCTTCAGTTTATAAAAGGTGTTCAATTTCAACTTTATGCTCGAGCAACACACCAGTCACCTGGGTCAACTTATGTGTTCAAATTCTTGATTTTTTTTTCTTGATCTGTTTTCTTCTTTCTCATTTTTGAAACAATCTTTTTATGATGTCCCATTCGAGACCTGCAAGCTGAGTTTTAAAAACCGTTTCTTGGTAGTCAATGAAATGTTCTCTGTAAAGTAAAAAAATCAGTTTTTCCTTGGCCCCTGGGGTATATTTCAGAACAGTTACGGGATCATAGAGGTTACCGGGCAAATCCATAGCTGCTTCCAGACTCTCCATTATTAAAAACACTTTCCTTTGCACTTGCGGTGAACCACACAAGCTGTCAAACCCATTATTCGGGAAGTTTGTCTGGGGGTGCTGCTTTAAAGTCTCATTCTCTCATGATCTCCCTTGGGGGCCCTTTTTGTGAGGGACTCATCCATAATCAGGAGGTTGGCGATGAAAGGGCAACCTGGCATGTAATATTAAAAACCCAAAAAAGATTGTGCCACAACCACAAAAACTTCATGTTCTCCAGTTCTTTCTCCCAAACTGAAAAAAATCAAAAAGCCCTTTAAAAAAATTGGGGAAAAATCTTCAAAAATCTTTTAAAAGGAAAGTCTTTTCCCTTGAAAAAACCCTTTTCCCAAAATATATGGCTTTTTTTTTATTTTGCATGTAAAGTTCATAAAGTTACCCAGGGAAA
>NC_051388.1:50283174-50305674 GCF_015228065.2 Penaeus monodon | reverse complement strand
ATTTAAATATAAACTTAAAAGATAGCCGGTCCAAACCACCTAAAAACCCTTAAAAAAAACCCCAAACCCCCTTCCTTTGAAACTTCCAGAATTATAGGGTAAAAAAAATTTGAATATTTTTTCACCAATTAACGGTGAAAAAACCCCAATGAAATTTTTTTTTAAAGGGGAAAAAAACCCCCCTTGTTTAGCGCGGTTTAAAAAAACCTTTTTCCCAAAAAATTTTTAAATTTTCCCCGGGAAAATCAAAAAACCAATAAAATTTAAAAAAAGAAAAATTCCAAAAAACAACTTGGTTTTTAAATAACCGGGTTAAAAATTTTTTAAATTTCAAAGACAAAAAAAAAATTTTAAAAAAAAATTAATTGCACAAAAATGGAAAAAATAAAAATGAAAGGGAGGGAATTTTAAAACTTTCCTGAACAATAAAAGAACCTTCCAAATACAAAAATTCAGGGAAAAATTTAAAAAAGGGGGGAATTTTAAAAACTAAAGAAAAAAAGTTTTTTTTGGAAAAGAAGAAGGGAAAATTTAATCAATTTTGTTCCCAAAACCAAAAAAAAAATAAAGATTTTCCCCCAAAAGAAAATTTTAATCAATAAAGCAAAACCCCAAAACCGGAAACGGGCCCTAGCCAAAAAAACCCATAAGGTTAAAAAAATAACCAATAACCCCGGGAAATTGAAAAATCCCTAACAAGAATGTAAAAGTTTGGGGAATCCCTTCAACAAAATTTGGCAAAAATTTTGGGGAAAAAGAAATGGGAAATTTGGGTTGGGGTACCCTAAAAAAGGTAAAGTTTTTAATTGAAATTCGGAAAAATTCATTAAAAATAATTTTTCCAAACCCCCCCAAAATTTTTTGGGTTTTTTGAAAAAATTATTTTGCTGAAAAAAAGGAAAGGTTTGCCAAAAAATTTGCAAAAACAAGCCGGGTTTTTTGCCCGGGAAAAGGGGGCCCCCAAAACCCCAACAAAATTTTTTAAAAAACCCCCTAAAAAAAGGAACCCCATCAAAAAACCCAAAAAAACCTTTTTTTCGGGAATTACTTGAAACTTTTGAAATTTAATAAATTTTTGGGGGAAAAAAACCCAAATAAAGGGGAATAAAAAAAAGTTTTCCCCAAAACCATCCCAAAAAAAAAGCAAATTTCCCCGAACTGAAAAAACCATTTAAGGGGGTTAAAAATAAGGGTTGGCCAAAAATCAAAGGGTTTCCTTTTCCGTTGGAATTTTAAAAAAAAAATTCTAAAAATTAAGAATTGCCTGGAAAAAATTTTAAGGAACAGTGGGGGGAAAAAAAAAAATTTAAAAATCTGGGTAAAACCTAAAGTTTTGGCTTGGAAAAACAAAAAATTTTCCACTGAACTACAAAACTCAGATAAATTTTTTTAGGAAAAAGAAGCAAAAGGTGGCTTTTTTTCCCCCTTAATCCAAAAAAATAAAATCAAAAAATTAAAGATAAAAGCAAATAAACCCAAATGTGAACAATTTTAAAAAACATAAAAGGAAAAATGGAAAAGGGTAAAAAAGGGGCATTTAATCTTGGGGGGAAAGGTGTTTTTAAAAAATTTTTACAAAATTTAAAGAAAAAAGGAAAAAACCCATGAAAAAAACCCCCAAAAAGGTTGCCCCCCAAATAAAACTAAAGACAATTTCTTTAAATTAGGAAAGGGAGCAAATTTTTTAAAATTTAATTTGAAAAAAAAAAAAAAAAAAAAAAATTTTTCCCCTAAAATGGGTTTCCCAAAAATTTGGGGTTGCTAAAGAAAAATAAAACAAAAAGGGAATCAAAAAGTTTTTGAATTGGTTTGATATTTTAACCATTAGTTTGGAAAAAAGAGAGAAAACCCCAAAAAAAAAAAAAGTCCTGAGAAAAAAAACCGTAAAAAACCCTTTTTGGGGAAAAAATTTAAACAAAAGGGAAAATTAAAGGGGTTTATTTTGTTTTTGGATTTAAATAAAATTTGAAAAATTTGGACCGGAAAATTTTAAAGGGAAAACAGAGGGAGGAAAAAAAAAAAAGGGGGAAACCTGATATGTTTTGCTTGCCGCGGTAAAAGGGGAAAAAAAAAAATTCGTTTGTTGAGGGCAAGGAAAAGGGGCCCCGGTTTTTTTTCAAACCAAAAAAAATAATACCGATTTGAAAAAGAATAAAATATAATTAAATAATAATTTTTAAAATTAAACTAATTTATTAATTTTTTAATAATACATATTATATTCACCAAATAAAAAAAATTACCATTAAAAAACCCAAATTTTAATAAATCTAAAAAAATTATTAATAAAAAATATTTAAAATTACCATTATTTTCCCCAAATTATCATATTTTTATTTTCTAAAATAGAAAAAAAATAATTTTTTAAATTTTTAGATATATATTTTAATACAAAAAAAAACCAATAATAATCAAAAAAAAAATTAAAAAACCCCTTTAATTTAAAAAAAATTAAATTTATTTTTTATAAAAAAATTTTAAAAAATTTTTAAATTATGGGAAACAAAAACAAAAAAACAAATACAAAAATAAAATTTTTCATTTTTACACAAAAAAAAAAATCTTATAAATTAATAATTAAATAATACCTTATTAATTTATATATATATATATATTTTTTAAAATATATATATATTATATTTTATATTTTATAAAATATATATATATATATATTTTAATAATTTATAAAATATGAAATTTTATATATTATATCATATATATATATCATCTATATAACTATAAAATATATATCAATATATATAAAAAAATTTTAATTTATTTTAATATATTATATAATATATATTTTATATATTTTTTTATAATATATAAATATATAAAATTATAATTAGATTAATATATTATATAAATATTTTATTATTTATTATATATATAATATATATATATATTATAATATATCATATAAATAATACATATATATAATATATATATAATATATATAAAATTAAATTAAATATATTTTTATACTATAATTTTTTTTTATATTATAATTATATATATATTTTAAAATATATATATAAAAGAAAAAAAATAATAAAATATATTTATAAAATATTTTATTTTAAAATATACTTTTAAGATTTTATATTTTATATTATATATATATATTCAATTTTTTTATTTAAAAATATATTAATTTTTAAAAATTTTTTCCCCAATTATATTTATTTTTTAATTCAAAATTTTAAAATTTTATATAATTCATAAAATATATATTCTATATATCAATATTTTATATAAAATATATATTAATTTTTAATATTATATAAAATATTTTTTATATTCCCAAAAAATTATATATTAGAAAATTTCTAATATATAATATATTTTTATTCATATATAAAATTATATATATATAAAAAATATATTTTATTTTAAAATATATTCATATATTATATATATATTTAAATAAAATAATAAAATTTCATATATATATAATTAATATTCATTTTCTAAAAATTATATATTATCAAAATTATATATATATAAAATTATTATATATATATTATATATAATAAAATATTTTTAATTTTATATATAAAATTTTTTATATATATATAAAAAATATATATAAATATTTTTATATATATAATTTTATAATATAATATATATAATATTCTATATATATATATATATATATATATATTTATATATAAAATAATATATATATATTCCCTATTTTAACCTAATTTCTTATATATTATATTATATATTATAAAAATTATATCTATAAAATATTATATATTTTCATATATTTTTTAAAAATAAATTTTAATATATTTCCTATATTTATATATAAATTTTAAAAATTAATATATTATATATATATTTTCCCTATTTTTAATTATTATTTTCATATATATATTATATATTTTATATATAAAATTTTAAAATTCTATTTAAATTTTAAAAATTAAAAATTTTTTATATTTTTATTTATTTTCTTAAAATATTGTATTTTAATATTTAAAATTTTATTTTCTTTATATATTTTTTAATATAATTTTAAAAATTTTATATATATATCTATAAATTATAATTTTTCTATATATATATATATATATTTTAAATTAATTTATATATTATACTATTTTTTATACTATATAAAATTAAATTTTAAAATATTACTCTCTGGATATATTATATACTATCAAATATTTTCATATATCTATTATTTCTACCCTATTATATATTACCCTTACTTCCAAACCAAAAATATCTTCTATTATTTTATTTTTATCTTATTATATTTTTAAAAAATTTCTTATTTTTTAAAAATCTCTAAAATTATACTTAAAATCTTTTAAAATATATATATTTCATTAATTTTTCTTTTTTATTTCTATTATTCCTATATTTTTATCTTTAATTATATACTATTATTATATACTAATTATATATATTCCTATTATTATTATATTATATAATATTATTATTATATTTTAAAAAAGATTTTTTATTTTTTATTTTATTATATATTTATTTATTCATATAATTTTATTTTTAATATTATTTTAAAAATAAAATAAATTAAAATTATATTTCTATAATATTATTTTATTTTTTCTTTTATTCTATTTATTTTATATATATATATATTTTAAAATATTCATATATATATATATATTTATATATTTTTAATATATATATATATTATTCTTATTCTTTATCTTATTTATAATTATCTATAAATCCCTTTTCCCCTTTATATATAAAAATTTAAAATATTATATTTATATATATATATACTTTTAAAAACAAAATCTATATATACATTATTATTATTTATTATTAAAAATGTCTCCGGGTTTACAAATTAAGGAAAGTTTTATTCATTTTCTTTCTCTATTTTTTTTCTTACATGCTCAATAGATCAGGGGCCTAGGGTGTTTTCCCAACGGGTTTTTTAGGAGTGAGTAGGACCTTAACTATCCCAAAACACACCCCGGGGAGGGGGGAAAACCCTACAGAATAGTTGTTAAATGAATTCGGCATCATCATTGAAAAATAACTCACTGCTAAATCTGTCCAGTATTTCACTCCCATGGGGGCCTTTCATATTTTCCCCAACTTAAAAGGGGTGTGTGCTCTGAATGGCTGCTCCCTGCTGAGGGGACAAGTGGTATTTGTTTTCCCACCACAAACACTTTCCCTTTTCCCTTCCCCCTTTTAAAGGGGGACTCTCAAATCTAAAGCCCACAAAAAGTAATATCAATTTATATTCACTTTTAAAAACCCTTCTAAAAATAAATCTTTAAACCCTAGAGAAAAAAACCCTCCAGCTTTTTTCCTGTCCCCATGAATGAAAGAAATGAAATTTTTTTTTCCCCGCTAAGGCAAAAAAATTTTGGGTTTACGGGTATATGAAGAGTTTTAACCCTTTTTTCATCTGAAAAGGCCCCTTTCATTGTCAAAACCCAAATATGAGTTTTAAAACCAAAATTTATCACAGGAAAACCCTTTTTTTATGACAAAAAAAAATATTGATAAATTATTATATTAAATAAAAAATTAAATTCATTTCTTTTTTATTTTAAAATTTAAAATTCAAAATTTGTGCATTTAGATGTAATTATACCCAAATGTAAAAAACTCAAAAGGGGATTTGGGGGGTATTAAAGGGGTGTTTATCTGGATCCCCCTTTAAACCCAAATTGGGCCGAGGGGTGGCATGAAACGCACATGCCGGGCCCTGGGGGGAACCATCTGCCGGGGGAAAACGTACGCACATGCCTAGAGAAATGCATGGACATGCCAGGGAGTTTTTTTTTTTTTAAAAATTTCACGGCAAATTTTTTTTTTTTGCCAGTAAAAGTGTGTTTAAAGTCGGTTTTTAACATTTTCCCTCTTTTTTTAACCATGAAATTAAAACAAAAAAAAAATCCCAAAAACCCCGACAATTTCAACTCCATGTTTCCACACCATGCTTATTTTTTTGGACTATAGACCGAAAAAATGATCAACTATGGAGTCTATATAACAACAAAAAAAACCCTTCGGGTTTTCGATTTATCAGGGGGGTTTGGCAATTAGGACTGTAAAAAAAAATGAAAAATTGAAAATACAACATATCTTCGTGTATTACGAAAAAACCCGGCAGGGTTTGCGGGGGGAATTTGGCATGGGGGGGGTCCGGGGGCATGCCTGGGGCAAACGTTTAAACCCCCCCGGCCTCTATGAAGGCTACCCGTCATTAGGGGGTTTAAAAAAACTTCCCCAAGCAAAACCTATTATAAGAACGGGGGAATGCCCTTTTTTTAAAATGGAAAAACATAGTGGGAAAAAATACTTGCCAAAAATTAAAAAAAATGGCAACCAGGTCCCATATTTTTGGAGCCATCTTTGTTTTGGCATATATATATAATAAATCTGCAAAACCCTGAATAAAAAAAAATATAATTAAAATTCAAAAAAATTTAAAATTTTAAATCTTAAAATTTTTCCAAAATAATAAACCCATTCCTAGGAAATTTTTTTGACTAAAAAGACCTCGGGATAAAAAGAGTATTTTTCCCACTTATTTATCATGAATAATGGGGCTATTTTTTTTTGTGTGAAAATACGATACAAAACGTACATTTTAAAAAAGAAATTTTAAAATACATATACTTTTTTTTTTTTTTTATAAAAAAATCAGAAACATAAAAATATTATATGTATAAAATGTATTTAAATTAAATATAAAAAAATATTTTATATATGTATATAAAATAATATTAATATAATACATATATATACATATATATATTCATATATATATATATATATATATATATAAAACATATATATATATATAATTATATATTTAATAAAAAACCAATATATTATATATATTTTTAAAATATATATATAAAATATATATATTTTAAAATTTTATATAAAATATATATATATATATATAATATTGTATATTTTATAAAATGTTAATATGTATATATATAATATATTATTAATACATAATTTAATATTTTTTATTCTTTAAATACATTCATACATTATAATGTTATGTTTCTGATTTTTTTATATAGGGAATAAAAAAGTATTGTATTTTATATCTTATATATGTACGTTGTATCTGAAATTTATCACACAAACACACATTTTGCACCCCATTCATGAAAAATTTCAATGGAAAACTACCCCTTTTTCATCTGGGGCGTCTTTGTAGTCAAAATACCTAGGAATGGTTTTTCTTTAAATTTGAAATTTGAAAGATTCAATTTTAATTTTTTGAATGTAATTATATTTTTTTTTATTCATTTGGGGGCGGGTTTTTAAATATATATAAAGCCCCACACAGATGGCTTTCCCAAAAATACTGGCACCTGGTTTTCCATTTTCTTTAATTATTGGCAAATATTTTCCCCTATGTTTACCATTATTAAAAAAAGACATACATAGTGGGCCCCCTACTATATATGGTACTGCTTGGCAAGTTTTTTTAACCCCCTAACTTACGGGTAGCATTCATAGAGGCCGGGGGCTTAATCGTCGCCCTAGCAGCTCGAAACCCCTCTGCCAAAAAACCCATCCCAAAAAGCCGTTTCTTCGGAATACTTTCAAGATATGTTGTTTTTTTCAATTTTCCCTTATTTTTTTTCAGTCTCTACTTTCCAAACCCTTTCCCGTAAATCGAGACTGAAGGGTAAATTTTTTTTTTGGGTTTTTAACTCCATATTGATCATTATTCCCTTTTATAGTCCAAAAAAAATAAAGTGGGGGTTGGGTCATGGATTTTAAAATTGGGCGGTTTGTTGCAAATTTTTTTTTTTTTTATTGCATGGTTAAAAAAGAAAAGTGTTAAAACCGAAATTAATTTCCCTTTTAACTGGCAAAAAAAAAATATTTTTTCCCTGAAATTTTAAAAAAAAAAAACTCATGGCCATGTCCATGCATACTCTATTGGGATGTGCCCTACTGCCCCCCCGGGAGATGGTCCCGCCAAAGCCCTTGGGATTTTGCGTACATGCCACCCCGGCCAAATTGGGTTAAAAGGGGTATCCATGAATTTTCACCCGTCAATACCCTCACTCCCCTTTAGAGTTTATACATCTGGATAAATTTTAAACTAAATGCAAAATTTTTGAATTTAAATTTTATATAAAAAAGAAAAGAATTAATTTTTTTTAAAATTAAAAATCTATCAATATTTTTTTTTTTTTCATATAAAAGGGTTTCCTGTGAAAAAATTTTGGGCTAAAACTCATATTTGAGGGATTACAAAGAAAAAGTGCCTTTTCCAAAGAACAAATTAAACTCTTCATATACCAGTACCCCAAAATTTTTTTTGCCTTAGCGGAAAAACCCCTACTTTTTTTGCATTCTGGGGACAGACAAGCTGGAGGGGTTTTGGGGTTTTCCCCTTTGGGTTTAAAAATTTAAATTTTTAGAAGGGTTTTTTGTTTAAAATACCCTTTTATATTTTCTTTCTGTGACTTTTTGATTCGGAGTCCCTTAAAGGAGGAAGCAAAAGAAAATGTGTTTGTGGGGAACACAGTACCACTTGTCCATCAGCAGGCACCCGCCATTCAGCAGCACCACCCCCTTTTAAGTTGGCAAGTATGAAAAGGGTCCTGGGAGTTGAAATACTGGACAGATGAACATGTTTAGTTATTTTTCTATGATGCCGAATTCATCAAAAATACCTATTCTGTAGGTTGCCCCCCTCCCTGTGTGTGTTTTTGGGATAGTTAAGGTCCTACTCACTCCTAAACCTTGTCCTCACCATAGGCCCCCTGATCTATTGAGGGATGCTAAAAAAAACTAGAGAAATTAAATATGAATAAAACCCTTTTCCTTTCCTAGTAAACCAGGGGGACATATATTAAAATATATATATATAATATATATATATATATATATATATTATATATATATATAATATATATATTTTATATATATTAAAAATATATATATATTAATTTTCTTTATATAATTTTATATTTTAAAAAAAATATATAATTAAAAATATAGAAAATATTTTATATTATATATATATATAAAATATAATGAAAATTTTATTATATATATAATATATATAATAATATTTATATATATATATATATATATGGGAAAATATTATATATATATATATATATATAGAATATAAAATATATATATATATATATATAATTTTGAAATATATATAAAATTTTTATATATATATATATATAAATTTTTTAAAATATTTTATTTTTAAAATATGAATATATATATATATGAAATATATATAATTGAAAGAATATAATTTTATATAATATATATATTTTATATATATATATATATGAAATATATATATTTTTATAAATTATAATATATATATTATATTTTTAAATTATATAAATATATATATTATATATATATATATATATATATATTTTTAAAAATATATTTTTAAAATTTTATTTTATATATATTAAAATCTATATATATATATATAATTAAACTATATATTTATAATATATATATATATATATGGAAAAATATATTTAAAGAATTATATATATATGAAATATATAAAATATATGAAATATATAATATCTATTAAAAAATTTTAAATATAATTAAATATATATATAATTTTGAATATATAAAATATAAAATAAAAAATATAAAATTAAAATTTATATATATAATTTTATTTATATGAAATAATATTATATAAAATGAATATATTATATATATATATATATAAGGGAAAATTTTATATTTATATATTTGTGGAAAATATTTTAAAAAATATAATATTTAATAAAATAATAAAATATATATTAATAAAATTTTATATATATATAATAAAATTTTTGGGGGGGTTTTTAAAATATATATATATATATTTATTTTATAATTTTATTAATATTTTTATAAAATTTAAAATTTTATATAATTTTATATATATATTTTTATATATATTTTTAAAATTTTTTATTTATTATATATATATTTTTATATTTTTATATTTTAGTATTTTATATATATTATTTTATATATAAAATTTATTTTATCTTTATAATCTAAAATTATTATTTATATTTAATTTTTATTATTATATATGTAAAATTTTTTTACAATATAAAAATCCTTTATTATTTATAAAATTTTTATATAAAATTATATATTTATTTAAAATATTATATATATAAAATTAATTTTTTTATTTTTTATATAAAATAATATTATATATATATATTTTTATAAATTTTTTATATATATTTTATTTTTAATTTTTATATTATATAATATATATATTATATATTCCTATAAATACCTTATATTAAACCCTTAAAAAATATTATATATAATATATTTTAAAATCTTTGATATTATTTATATATTTATTTTATTATTTTATATTAATTTTCTATATTTATATATTATATTATATATTTTTATATTTTTAATTTTAAAATATATTATAATTTTTTATATATTTTATTATATGATATATTATATATTTTTTATAAAAAAAAATTTTAATTTTCAAAATATTTTTATATATATATTAAAATATTATAAAAAAAAAAAAATTATATATATATAAAAATTGGATAAAAATATATATATTATATATATATATATATTTTTTTTATATATATTATTATCTTAAAATATTATTAAAATTTTATAATATATATAATTTTTATAATATATATATGATTTTTATATAAATATATATTATCTATATATATTTATAAAATTATATAATTTGATAAAATATAATTTATTTATATATATATTTTAAAATATAAAATATATTATTATTAAAGAAAATAAAGTTATTTTATGATTAATTTTTAAATAAATATTTTTTTTTTATTTAATGTAATAAATATTTTATTTGTTTATTTGTTTTTTTTTTTATGTTTTATAATGTGCCAAATTTTTTAATATTTATTTATTAAAAATAAAATTTATTTTTTTTTAAGGGTTAAAATCTTTAGAATTTTTCTAGATTATATTTGTTTTTTTCTTATTTAAATATTATATATTTAAAAATTTAAAATAATTTGAAAACTTTGGTTAATTTTTAAAAATAGAAATATATGATTAAATAATATTCATATATTTTTGTAATAATTTTCTTTAATTTATTAAATTTTTTTAATTAAATTCTTCATCTCAATTTAAGGTATTAGTTTAAAAAAACCCGTGGAAACCCCTTTCCCCCCATTTTTCCCAACCTTTAATGATTTCTTTTTTTCTTTCCCTTGGTTTTCCTTTTTAACCCCAAAATTTTTATTTTTTTCTCTTGGGGGTTTGGTTTTGCTTCTTCTCTTTTTTTATCAATGTTTTTGAAATTTTTTCTCAAACAAAATTTCATCCGGGGCCCAATTTTTAAAATTTTTTAAATTTTTCCTTTTTTCAAATTTCCAAGCCCTCCTTTTTCGATTTATTTTTTCCGAAGCAACCCCTTCCCTTTTTGTTTTTCTTTCGCCATTTGAACCCCAAGTGGGTTTTCCCATTCTTTTTAACAACTTTTTAAAAATTTGATTTTTTCCTTTCTATCTTTTCAGACCCCAACAACTTCCCAAAAAAATATAAAATTTGGTAATAAATGATTTAAACCCAGTTTGTCCTAAGGGTTCTTGGTTTTCCAGATTATTTAAATTTTAACTGGTTTTGGGGGGGGTTTTTTGGGGAAAATGGTTTTCTTCTTTTTTCTCTTTAATTTATTCATTTTTAGTTTTTTAAAAAACTCAAGATTATGAAGGCCTTTACATTTTCCCCAAACCTTTTTTTGGGAACAATGTTTTTCCCTTTTTTTTCCCCCCCTTTTTTTTTAATTTTTTGAAATTTTTTTTCCCCTTGGCCCCCTTTTTTTAAAAACCGCCACCCTTTTTGGGGGGGGGGTTTTTCTTTCTCTTTTTCTTTTTTAATTTTTTAAAAGTTGGGGTGGGTTTTAATCTTCCCCCAAGCAAATTAAATGGTTTTTACCCTTTTTGATATTTTTATTCCTCCCCCCTTTACCTTTTTTCCTTTAAAAAACCCCAAACCCCCTTCATTTTGTTTCCCGGTATTTTTAAATTTTTTAAGCGAATCCAACCCTTTTTTGCATTCAAAAAAATTTTAAATTTTTGCAATTTTTTTAATATTTTTTCCTTTCTTTTGGGCCAAATAACTTTTTTTTTATTTTTGTTTTTGGAAATTCTTTCTTTTAATTTTTATTAGGATAACCCTTTTATTTTAAATCTTTTTTGTTAAACAAAAACCAGTTTTTTTAATTTCCGGGGTTTTTCTTTTTCTTTTGGTTCAATTTCTTTAAAATCGGTTTCTTTTCCTTTTCCACAAAACCCCCTTTGGGGTTTTTTCAAATTTTCCTTTATTGAAACTTTTAAATTTTTTTCAGCCCTTTAAATTTTAACAAAATTTTTTGTTTTTATTTTTGAATTGTTCCGTTATTTTTGGCATTTTAAAAATCATTTTTTAGGGTTTTGGGGCCCCTGTTCTTGGCCATTTTTTTCTTTCAAAATTTTTTTTCAAAATTTTTGTTTTTTTCGCCCCGATTTTTTTGGGTTCCCCTGGGGAAAACCATTCCCGGGTTTTGTTAAAATTTGCCCTTTAATTTTTTTTATGGTTTAAAAAAACTTCCCCCCTTTTTTTAATTGGCGGTTTTGGGGTTTATTTTTTGATCATTTTGGCCCAATTTGGTTTTTTTAGATCTTTTTTTTTCTTTTTTGTTTTAGGTTTTGGGGAAATTTTTAAAAATTTCCCTTTTTTATCCTTTTTACTTTTTTCCTACCAATTTAAAAAATACTTGTTTTGAAGGTTTTCCCCTTTTTATTTAATTTTGGGGTAATTTTTTTGGGCTTCCCTTGGGGATTTGATTTTTTTTTGGTAGAACATTTCAATTTTCCTGGCCAATTTTTTTTTTTAAAAAAATTTTTTTTCCCTTTTTTTTGGCCAATTTTCTTTTAATTTTTATTTGATTTTTTGTAAATTTTTCCTTTTTTCAACGGTTTAATTTAAAACCCTTTATTTTCCCTTCTTCCCGTTTTCCAAATTTTTAAATGTTTTTTTTTAAATTGGGGGAATTTTTTTTTTCTTTTTTCTTTTCTTCCCGTCAATATTTCCCCTTTTCCCCCTTTTCCCCAAACCCAAGGGGGGGTTTTTAAATTATCTTTTTAATTATTTAAAAATTTAATTTTTTGGTGTAATTTGTAAGGGAAAAAAAATTGGGGGTTTTTAGGTTTTTTAATGGGTTCCCCCTAAATTGGGGGGCTTTTCCCCCTTAAAATTTTTAAATGTTAAAACCCGGGGATTTTTGGTGAACCGAATCTAAACCGGGGGTTTTCCCCCCTCCCTGGCCCCTTTTCCCCCAAACCCCGGGAAATTTTTGGGTGTTCCTTTAAAGGAATGGGGGGCATTTTTTCTTTCCCCAAAAAAAATTTTTTTTTATTATAACATAATTTTTAAAAATTTTTTTTCCCAATCCCTTTTCCCAAAGTTTATTTTCCTGATTTTTTTTTCAATTTGAGGGGTTTCCTTGTTGCCTTTTTTTATTCACCTTTTTTCCCCTTCGGGGGGGTCTTGGGGTTTTGCCCCAAAAAAAGGCCCCTCTCAAAAATCAAAATTCCCTTTTATCTTATTGTTTAAAATCGGGTTTCCCCCCAAAAAAATTAAATTTTTAAAAAAATTTTTAAATTTTTTTAATTTATTAATATATTAAATATTTAAAAAATTTTAAAATTTTTTTTAAATTTTTTTATAATTTTTATATAAATTTTTAATTTTTTTTTTATAATTTAATTTTTATTTTTTTTAAATTTTTTTAAATTTTTTAAATAAATAAAAATAATTTTTTTTTAAAAAAAAATTTTTTTTTTTTAAATTATTTAAAATTTAAAATTTTTTTATTTATTATTTTTTTAAAAATTAAAAATTTAATTTAAATTTTTTAATTATTAAAAAATTTAAATTTTTTTTTATTTTAAATTTTAAAAAAATTTTAAAAAAATTTTATAAAATAATATGACCAAAATTTTAAAAAATATAATTTTTTTTTAAAATTTATAAAAAAATTTTTAAATTTAAAATTTGTTTTTTTTATTATTTTTTTATTAAATTTTTTTTTAAATTTTTTTTTAAAAAATTTAAATTATTTAAAAAAATTTTTATTAAAAATTAATTCCCGCCGCCGTTGAGGGCCCAAAGGGACCAACCACCTTTAAAAAAATAAAAGGTTGAGGGGGAAAATAAAAGTTTAAAAAAAAGGAAAGAATTAAGAAGGTCAATAAGCTAAAAGGGGAAGTTAAAAGAAATAAAGGGGAAATACCGAAAAGCCTCAAACGAAGGGGGAACCCCTTATAGGAAAATTAGGGGTTTTTGAAGGGAAATAAAGGAAAAGGGTTTAGGGGGAAAGGTAAAGGTTTAAAGGGAAGGGGAAAAAATTGGGGGGAAAAAAATGACCAAAGTAAAAAAAGGGACCGAAAATTAAAAAAAGTGAAAGATCAGAAACCCGGGGAAAAAGGGTTAAGGAAAAATGAAAGAGGTTTAAAGGGAATACCAGATTAGGGGAAAAAGGTAAAAAAAAAAGGGGGGGAATTTAGGGGTTTTAAAAAAATAAATAGGGTTTAAAAATTTATATTTCTTTTGTAATTTCCCTTTTTTTTTTTTTTTTTTTTTTTTTTTTTTTTTTTTTTTTAAAAAAAAAAATTTAAAGATTTAAATTTTTAAAAAAAAAAAAACCAAAAATAGGGGAAAATAAAATATTTATATATATTTTTTATATATTTATATATATTTAATATTATTATTTTAATTATATTAATATCCAAGCCACCCGTTGAGGGGGCACCCAAGGTGACCAACCACCTTGGGGCACCCAAGGTGACCAAGCCAGCCGTTGAGGAGGCACCAAGGTGACCAAGCCAGCCGTGAGGAGGCCCCCAAAGGGGGACCAAGCCAGCCATCAAGAAGGCCCTAAGGGGTGACCGAGCAGCCCGCGAAAAGGCGGCCAAGGGGACCAAAGCCAGCCGCGAGAAGGCGCCAAAAGGTGCCCGAGCCACCCGTCGGAAGGCGCCAAGGTCCGAGCCGGGCCTTTGAGAGCCCCCAATGGCCCGGGCCCGCCGCGAGAAGGCGGCCAAAGGTGCCCCGGCCAGCCGTTGAGGAGGCCCCAAGGTCCCAAAACCCCAGCCGTCAAAGGGCCAAGGTGACCGACCAGCCTTAGAGGCCCCCAAGGGACCAAGCCACCCCGCGAAAGGGGGCCCAAAGGTGACCGGGCCGTTGGGAGGCACCCAAGGCCCAAGCCAGCCGTCGAGAAGGGGGCCAAGGGTGCCGACCCAGCCGTTGAGGAGGCCCCAAGGTGCCCAAACCCAGCCGTCGAGAAGGGGCCCAAAGGGTGCCCGGGACCAGCCTTGAGGGGCACTCAGGTGCCGAGCCGCCATCGAGAAGGTGGCCAAGGGGCCCGACCCGCCGTCGGGAGCCCCCAAGGTGACCAAGTCACTGTCGATTAGCACCAAGATCGCCATCAAATTACTTGTAATAAACCTTTCCCTTTTCTTCCTTTTTTTTTTTTTTTTTTTTTTTTTTTTTTTTTTTTTTTTTTTTTTTTTTTTATCGTAATGAGAAGAAAAAAAGTTTGAGAAAGATTTGCTGACGGGGGGGTGATAGGAAACAGAGGAAGGGGAAAACCGAAAAAAAGATGAGCGACAACATCAAAGAATTTGGGGGCTGTCGATGGACAAGGGAAAGAAAAGCAAAATCGGTTTATTGGAAGGATTGGAGAGGTCCACGGCGCTCAAACAGACATACCGTTATTGATGATGAATTTAAAAATATTAATATATAAAAAAATTTTATATAAATATTAATAATAATTTTAAAAATATAATAAATAATAACACAAAAATTTTAAAATAAAATTAATAAATAAATATTATATAAAATCCCACAAACTTGTAATTTTACGTTCCTCTCCCCCCTTCGCCCTCCTTTTTTTTTTTTTGTTTTTTTTTTTTTTTTTTTTTTTTTTTTTCCCCTTTGGAAAAAATTATGGCCTCCCTGACGGGTGGGAAGCCCCCCAAGAGGCCCGGCCCCCAAAAACCCGGGAAAATAAGATTGGGGCTCGAAAAAAAGGACAAGGAAAAAAACCAACCTAAATTCCCAAGAAATATGGAATCCAGCGCCTTGTCCTTGGGGGGGAAGGGATTTAAAAATATATTATTATATATAATATATTATTTTATATAAAAATATATATATATAAAAATATATATATATATATAATAAAAGGCCGGTGGTCGAATGTTAAGGCTCGGCTCGGGACTTTTCCGACGGAAATCGATTTTGGGGGTTTAGTCACCGCCGGCTTTTTTTTCCCTTGGGGCAAGGAACTTCCCCTCGTTTCCTGCCTAGCCACGGTGGCAAGCCGCCAAGTCAGTGCGGTCCCAACCGGGGTAAAAAAGGGGTGACCAAAAAACACCGGGCCCCCCGGGGAAAAAACACCCTACCAGATCATAAAAGAGCATCCCGAAAAAAAGGGGAAATTGAGAATAGTGGAAGGTGGTAGAAGAATTTTTAAAAGGAGAGGAAAAAATAAAAGAAAAAAAATTTTAAATATAAAAAATAAATATAAAAAATAATTAACAACAATACAACATAACATATACATAAAATACATATCAAAATATAAAAATATAATATAAATAAAATATACATTATCATATATATATTATATATATAAAATTATATTTAATATATATATAATAATATATAATATATTGATATTCATACACACGCCTCGGGGGGTTTATCGGGGGCGCGTTATTCAGTGGGAACCCAGGCTGAAAAATTTATATATATATATATATATAATTATATATATATATATATATATAATATAAAAATATATATATATATATAATATTTATATATAATATTAAATTAATTAAATAAAATAACATACACTACACATACACATACACTACACAACACATCACAACAAACTACATACATCCTTGATACCTACCTAGCCACTGGGTGGCCAAACAGCCAAGTCAGTGGGGGTCCACCCCGGGAAAAATGAGAAAATTTTCCCTAAAAGGTTAACATGGCACTTCCGTAAAAAGGGAAAAGGGGAAACCCCTACCACGTACTCACTCCAAGAGATCACAATATGAAACTACAATTTAAGAATCATACTGTGACCACCAGCTAAAACATAAAACCACCTTTAAAAAAAAAAAAACAACATAAAACATAATTGCACACAACACACACACACACAACACCACACACACAAACACACACACAAACCACACACACACACACACACACACACACACACAACGAAAAGAACTTCTTTGACACTTTTTGTACAAAAAACTGTTATACAAAGGTTGCTTTTTGGCAAAAACTCAGGTTCCACAAAACCCCTGGACCCCCATAAATTATGCATTGCGGGTTGGGCATGATACATGCTGTTAAATTATTTGTTTCGCAAACAAACAGTGAAACCCCCTGGCCAATACCCCAAGGAAATTCCCCATTTGTAAAACAATGGAATGTTCTTTTTAGAGCTTTAAAATTTTGAATTGCACCAAAATGGGTTTTTATTTTGCCCAGTGTGGAGGTTTAACAGGTTAAGGGGAAAACTTTCTTCCAGTGGGGAGGGCAATACTTCCCAAAAAAAAAAAATTTTGTATTCTCTCTTTTTTATAAGGAGGTAAAAAGCAATCGCATTTGCGGGGAGAGGCCCCCCTTTTTCAGTGAGTGCTTCCCATAGCCGGGAAACAGTAGTGGGATTAGGATGATTTGGGTAATTTCAAAACTTAAGCTTTAAAGGCTTTCTTCATTCTCAGTATTTGTCTGAAAATGTTTATAGTTTGTTATCACGGGAGGTTTTTGGGGGAGGAGGGCACTGCCCCTTTTTCTTCCATATAGGTTGTGGGGAGGGGGTTAAAACCTTTGCCAATTTCTTTTAGGGGTTACTCTGCTGAAATATGGTAGGTTTAAATTTCATTCATGTGAGTTTCCCGGGATCACTCATAAAATGTACATGCATATAAAACAAACCCATATTTTTTAAAAGTGTTTTTTTCAAGAATAGAGCTTTTTATATTTTTGAACATTTTAAAATTTTTAAGATATTTTGATTATTTCGTGGCGAAGAACTGGAGAAACATAAAGTTTTAGTGGTTGTGGCACGATTTTTTTGGGATTTAATATTACATGCCATTTTTGCCATTTTTCATCAGTCAACCTCCTGATTATGGATGAGTGCCATCACACAACGGGCATCACCCAATGCGTGAGATCTTTGAGAGCATTGAGACTTTAAAGCAGCACTCCCCAGAAAAATTTCCAGAATAATGGGTTTGACACCCTTGTGTGGTTCCCGCAAGTGCAAGGGAAAAGATTTTTTGAATACATGGAGGTCTGGAAGAGCAGGATGTGCCCTGGTAACCTCTATTGATCCAGTAACTGTTTTTTGAAAAAACCCCAAAGGGGAAGGAAAAAATGATTTGTTCTTTACAGAAACAACATCTGACTACCAGAAACGGTTAAAACCCCCTTTTTTTTCCCCTCAAAAGATTTTAAAAAAGAAACAAAAAAAAAAAAAATAAAAATTTAAAAAATAATGTTTTGGTGTTTTTTTTAAAAAAAAAAAAAAAAAAAAAAAATAAAAAAAAAAAAAAAAAAAAAAAAAAAAAAAAAAAGGGAGTATAAATATAAAATTTGAACACCTTGATGAAACTAAAGGGAATGGAGGAAACCCAAAAATCAAAAATTTTGAAGTTGCGAAGGAGAGCTGAGAGATTTTTTTGCATAAACTAAAAAAAAAATGATGTCCAATCCCTGGAGCATATCACTTAAAAGTAAAAGGCCCTAAAAAATTTTTAGAAAGGCAATAAGGAAGTTTTTGGCTTGTTTTTTTGTGGGAGAAGAAACACTGCCAAAATCTCTATGACCTCCTTTTAGAGTTTGCAAAACAAAACCCCAGTATTCATTTGCCCAGACCCTCCTATGTTGTAGAGCAATTCGGTCCAGGCATTGATATACTCTACAAATTGGAACTCCTAACAAAGGAACTTTAGAAAAGTCAGAAAGGGGGAAAACTAATTTTCTGATATCAAAAAGTGTTTTAGAAGAAGGATAGATATTAGGAAGGAAATGTGGGTTCGCTTGACACCCCAGAATTACCGTGCATATGTGCAATCCAGGGGAAGGCTCGTGCAAAACCCTGGGTGATCTTTTTGTGGTAGAAGAAGCAAAATTAGTGAAATGCTGGAATGCATTGGAGTATACGGGGAAAATTTGGGGCCCTCCTTCAATACTTGTCCATGATCGAATTTGCCGACAGCAAGGTAACAAAAAAACATTTGAAGAAGATAATACATAACCCCTATGAACCAATGGCCCGTGGGCCAAAGTTTACAAGCAACTCTGCCAACAACTTGTTAATTTTTTTGTGGAAAAATTTCCCTCTTTAAAACCCCGATAATTTGCCAGGGGAGTTGAAGAAGTCAAAGAAGGGATAGTAATTTTGGGGATCAGACTTCCAATCAGGCCCTCTGAAGACATGATATAGGGTAGGGGGATGGGAAAAAGATCTAGCAAAGAAATCTGCTGCCCTACAATTTTGTATAAAATTTGCATGAGATGGGAGATTTAAATTCCCAACTTACGACCAAAGGAAAGTAGTATGATGCTAGTAAAAGGGGTTTGGTTGACCTCCCCCTGAAGAACCTTTTCCAAGGCACACCAAGTCTGGACCAGAAGAGAAAGGGGTTTTTATCAAGGAATTGTGTTACCCTTTTAAAATGTGCATAGAAGATCATAGTCCTATTCAATAAACTTAAACCTTTTGGTCAGACAGATAAAGTGAACCATTGATTCTTTTACTGTATTAATAAGTTTTGGTTTCTCTGTAAAAAGGTTTTCTATCACCCCCCTTTCCACTGTTCTTTAAAAATGGGGGGTGTGGTAAATTTTTAAAAAAGTTGGCCCACTGACAGATTGGACACTATTTTATTGACAAAATTAAGAATTTTCATGGGCTTGTTTTTAAAAAATCCAAGAGTTGAAAGAAAAATTTAATAAACTTTGACCCTGAAGAATCTAAAGGGAGTGTTGTTGTCCATTTGTTTTTTTCAAAATCATTGACTTGGATTTATTGAAAAAATCTATTCCTTGGACTCGATAAAACCAGGATGTGAGGCCCCACAATAAAAGTACCAAATTTGTAAGGTAAAAATTTGAAGATGGACAATTTTTATCCATTTTATGGAAACCCTCGCCCAAAATGTATTATGTGTCCAGTTTTTTTTTTTGATGATTAAACCCCTGTAATACACCTGGGGGGAAAAAGGGATAGGGTCCTATAAAAGATACTTTAAAAGGTATGGACAAAATTAAGGTAAGAACAGATTATTTTAAACAAAACATACCAAAAGGGAAATGAATTTCCCGAAGAAATACCAAAAAAGCAAAGAAAAGAAAGGGAATTTTGTGCCACGCTTTGTTCCCGAATTCGGGAAATTTCCCATAAAGCATCATTATGGGGGAAATTTTGTGCATGCCATCCATCTTCCCATCGTCGAACAGTTTAAAATTTTGATGCTAAATTTATTATGGAAAAAAAGATCACACACTGCTGAAAAGAAAAAATCCTTGTTTTCTCCGGACTGGGAATTTATTCATGAGCTATTTGGGCCTCAGAAAATGCTGTGCCAATTTTCTAAGGAAAACAAAAATACTTCCCCCCTTAAATTTTTTACATGCATTCACACTAAAAGAAGCCAGTGAAGATAAAGACTTCAACTTAGAGGACTTAAATTTATTGGGCGCCCCTTCCTAAAATTTGTCACAGGAGAAGCCCTGTTTCTAAGAGATAAAAATTTATATAAGGAAGGCTTTCTCAGCGAGGCAAATGGTAGTAACAAAACCTTTTTTTAGTTTGGGCAGCAGAGGGGTTTCTAAAAGGAAAAATTTGCTGCAAAGTTTTAAACCCCCCAAGAGGAATGGACACATACCCGGGGTTTATAGAAAAACTGAATTTGAAGAAAGCTTGCGCTCTC
This sequence comes from Penaeus monodon, assembly GCF_015228065.2. NCBI lineage: Eukaryota > Metazoa > Arthropoda > Malacostraca > Decapoda > Penaeidae > Penaeus > Penaeus monodon. Next base: position 50,284,639 of record NC_051388.1, on the reverse strand, counting down.
TTGGTGCCCATGATACTGGCATCAGGTTCCCAACACTGTAAAGAAAGTTGGTGACTTAAAGGAGGTTTAAAGCTTTTTTTAATTAATAATAATAATATATAAATATTATATATAAAAATTTATTATATATATAATTTACATACATACATACTCATACAATATAAAATACTAATTACAAAATATACATACCCTAATACATAATACTATATTACAATATATATTTTTATATTAAAAATAAAAAATATATATATATATATTAAAAATATATATATATATAAAATATTATGTATATATTATATAAAAATATAATTAAATATTATTATATATAATATAATATATCTATATAAATATATATAAAAATTTTATATATTTTAATAATATTGATATATTGATATATTATAAAAATATTTTATATATATTTTTTAACATAAAAATATAATATATATATATAATTATATATTATATATAAATTTATTATCATATAATATAAAAAAATTTTTTTTTTTAAAATTTTAAATAGAATATAAATTTTTATCATAAAAAAATTATTTTTTTATAAAATTTTATAAAAAAAAATAATAATTTTTTAAATTATAAAACCCTTCTTTTTCCTTTTTTTTTTTTTTTTTTTTTTTTTTTTTTTTAAATATATATTTTATAATAATATTTATAATAAAAAATATATATATATAAAATTTTGAAAATTATGTATATATATTATATCATATATACATATATATAAAGAGTATATATTGTAATACTTAATACATATATAACATATTTAAATAATATTATAAAAATAATGTAAAAAATATAAAACACAAAATAATTTTTTTTTATATAAAAAAAATTATATTTATATTATATTATATTATATTATATTATATATATTGTGTTTATGGTGTGTAGCAAAAGTTTGGTAAAGGGTAATCACTTTTTTTTTACGGGTTTTTTCAAAAGGAAAATTTTGTTTTGAATATCATGTCAAATTTATGTGAATTTTTTTTTTCTGTGAGAACCCTTCCCATATAACTAAAACACCTCCAAAGTAAAAAAAGGAAAGGAAAAAGTGTTGGCACTGAATTTGTAAAAATAAAAGTTTAAAGAAATGTGAAAGCTGGGTTTAGGGTTTCTTATCCTACTCAGTGCAGCATTTTTTTTAAGCTGGGGGGCAAGCACTAAGACCACTGTGTCCCCCTAGCTGACCACCAAAAAAGGTTGATTACTAGGCTTGAACCATGAGACCCCAAAATTTTTAGCTTCAGACTCCCGTTATTTTTATTTTCTTATATGCGTCATACAATTTTTTTTTTTGCACTTACAATTCTCTACCCCGATAGCTTCCCTTTGAAGCATTGTTTTAATTTCGCCTTTCCCCCGAAAAAACATCTTTTTTTGGGCCATTGCCTGGGAAAAAAAAAGAAAATAAAAAAAGACAAACCCCTTAAAAGCACACATCCAAGTT
>NC_051388.1:50281965-50283074 GCF_015228065.2 Penaeus monodon | reverse complement strand
TATAATATATATATATATATATATATATATATATATATATATATATATATATATATATATATATATATATGGAACTAGCCATGTCAGAACTATTAAACTCCATGACTATCTAGTTAACAAAATAGAAAGTAGCTTTCAATGTCATGGCATGGATAGGTGCTATCTGGCGCATGCCATGACAGGCATAGATGACACCTACCATTACAAGGTTATCACTGAAGTGCACAATTTGGTTATTCAGAGATTGTTTTTATATTGAGAGTCTGCATGTGAGCTGGTACAGTTAGTTTCTTCTAACTTATATTTTGCTCATCCACTACAGTAACTGTATAGTTATATGAAAAGTTGAACATGTATAGACACACAGTTAATATATAATATCAAGTGACAATTCTTTCTTCACTGAAAACTCTAAGCATGTGTACCATCAACAGATCCCCCCTGCCATGATGTTACCAATTTAATCTTTTATTTCGTGGTTGTTTCCTTGTAGGTCCCTGGCATTTTCTAAGCAATGATTATTATTTTCATAAAAGTCATGTTGCTTTCATTTTAGTTTATATCACTATAAGAAACTAGTTAGCCCAATTGCCACAGATGGCAAGAATACATGCCATGCCCACTGTAATATAAGTTTATTTATTATATTTACACAGAGGCTTCACAAGTGCTTAGTCATCAAGAAGTTAGTAATTAGTGCTACTTATCTCACCTGTTTACCCTTTTCCTTGTTTTTAGGAAAGCACCTTTTGTATTACTTCATTGCCTTTCATGTTGATATCAATAGTTTTAGAAAGAAAAACACATTTTTCCACCACTTCAAGGGATGAGGAAATCATGATCAGTCACTAGGGCCTACTGATACGACTCCTTGCTGGCTGAGCACATGTGGAGCTATCTGTATATAACGAAATTCACAAAAAAACTACAGGGGACACTACATAAATCTGTGGTCATAGGCTTAAATTATATTAAATTATATCAGAAGAACAACCTTTCATAAAAGGATCGTGACCAAATTATACCCCCAGTAGAAAAACGATACTGAAAATAAAAAGTAATTTTCATATAAATTACATACTTCAAATAATGACTATATACCGTATATA
>NC_051388.1:50266965-50276965 GCF_015228065.2 Penaeus monodon | reverse complement strand
TACTGGATTATTTCCACTGACCATGGAACAAAGGACGATATATACTCTATAACCACTGCATGCACCTAGTTGCCAAGTGATACAAAACATCACACCAAAGACATGGAAGACAAACCTGCATACCTGTATGCCAGTGGTTGAAAGCTAAGCAAACAGCCATATAAGCTTAAAGGGGGCGGGTTTAAAAAACCCAAAAGAAGTTTTATTTCCCTTGGGAATTCGGGGCAAAATTTTTTTTTTTTAAAAAAAAGTTTCGGGTTTTGGCCCGGGGGGCCGTTTAGGGCCCCCCGTTAAAAAAATTAAATTTTTTTTAGGGAAACCCCTCGGGTTTAAAAAAAAAAAAAAAAAAAAAAAAAAAAAAAAAAAAAAAAAAAAAAAAAAAAAAAAAAGTTAGAATAAATTTTTGTTAAATTTATTTTTTTAAATTTAAATTTGAAGTACCCCCTGTTTTGGGGAAATTCCCCGCTTTTTGTTTTTTTTTTTCCCGGGGGAAAAGCCCGGGGCCTTTTTCCAATACCCTTTTTTTTAAAATTTTTCCCCTTTTTTCCTTCATTTATCAACATTTTGGGAAAATTTCCCCCTAAACCCCCTAAAAATAATTCTAGACTTCCCTGGCCCAGTTTTAAAAATTTTCTAAATTTGAGGTTTCCCTTTTAAAAATTGAAAATTTTTTTTCTGGAACGGTTTTTTCCAGTCCCTTTTGGGCAAAAATTAAACCCTTTTTTAAACGTGTATTTTGGAAATTTTTCAAAACATCAAAAAAAACCCCTTTTTTGGAAGAACAAACCTGTTTTTTTACCGTTTTAAAAGGTAACCACACACCTTTTGCCCCAAGCTTCCAACAAAAACCCAGCACCTTACAAATTTCCCCGCCCCCTTGTTTTGGGGAAATTTTAATATCTTGGGGGTTGTTTTGTTTGAAAGAGGTTTTGGAAAACAAAACAAGGTTAGGGTGTTTTGAATTTTTTCTGAATTTGAAATTTAAGGATTTTGTTTGTAATTTGTGATTAATTAAAAACCCAAAAAATTTTATGTTGTGTTTCTAAAAATTTCTATCAAATCATTTTAAATATTATTTTTTTTACATTTATTTATTTTTTTTTTTTTAAATTACTTTGTTGGAAAAAATTTTCCTTTAAAGGGAAAATACCTCAATTTAAATTTCCACTTTTGTTTAAATCCCGTCGGCTTATTTCCCCTTATTAAAAATTTGGGGGTTTTTTTTTTCCCTGACCATAAAACTTATTATTTCCCAGGACCCCCTATTAATATCAAAAATCAAAAAATAAAAAATATATTACCATTTAAATAAAACACCCTTTTTATAATATCATACCCTACAAAAAGATTTTTTTATTTTTAAAAATTTAATTTTTTTTAATAAAAAAAACAAATTAATATTTTAATTTTTCAATTTGTAAAATAAATTTTTTTAAATTTATAAATAAAAATTTAAAAATTAATTTGTATATAAATAAAAATTTATAATTTTTAAAATTTTTAATTTTTTAATTTTTTTTTAAAAATTTATTTGTGGTGTTGTGGAAAAATTTAAAATACACATTAACATAAAATAGTTTATCCACAAACACCAACACACCTCAAACCCCACCAAAACAAACAAACACAAAAAAAAAAAAATAAAAAAAGATAATTATAATTAAAATTTTTTATTTTTATTTTAATATGTAAAATTTAATATATTTAAAAATATATATATTTTATTTTTATATATTATATATATATATATTTTTATCTAAATATTATATAAATATTATATTTTATTATATAAAATTTAATATTTTTATATATATGTATATTTTAAAATATATATTTTTTATAATATATATATTAATATATATAAAATATAATAAAAATAAAATATTTTTTTTTTTAAAATAATATACATAATAAAAATAAAAAAACCCAAAAAAACCAAAAAAAACAAAAACACATAAAAAAAAAAAATTTAAAATATTATTATTATAAAAGGTATTTTTTGGTATTAATATTAAATAAAAAAAATTTTTTTTATTTTATATAATTATTATATATTAATATATAATATTTAATAAAATTTTATATATAAAATATATTAAAATATAGAATTAAAGATTTTAAAAAATATAATACCAATAAAATTTAATTTTAAATATATAAAATATTTTTAATATCAAAAATTTAAAATTAAATATAATATTTATTTTCCTATTTTTGGTATATTACTTTAAAAACTATTATAAAAAATTTAAAAAATTACAAAAATTCATATATAATTAAAAAATTTAATGAATATCCTAATAAATCCAACATTATATTATATACTTTATATTATATTAATATAATTATATATATATATATTTATATTTTAAAATATTTTAAATACAAAAAAAAAACCCCACAAATTTTTAAATTTTATATATATTTTATATATATATAATATATATTAAATATATATAAATAATATATATTATATATATTTTTATATTAATAGATTATTATCATATAAATAAAAAATATATATTTTTAAATATAAAACCAACAAAAAACACATTTAAAAAATTAAAAATTATATAATATATATATATTATAATATATTTTAATTATATATATATATATATATATATATATATAAAAAAAAAATATATATATTTGTTTTTATATATTATATATTTATATTTTATAAAAATATATAATAAAATTATAATAAAATTTTAATAAAATTTTATAATTTTATATTTTTAATACAAAAAAATTATATATATTTTTAAAAAAAAAAAAAAAAAAATAAAAAAAGAAAAGAAAAAAAAGGGGGGGGAAAAAAAGGAAAAAAAAAAAAAAAAATATAAAAAAATATAAAAAAAAAATTATAGAGAGAGAGGGGAAAAGAGAGAGAAAAAGGGGAAGAGGAGAGAGAGAGAGAGGGGAGAGGGGGAGAGAGAGAGAGAAGAGATAGGAGAAGAGGGGAAAGAGGAGAGAGAGAGAAAAAGAGAAAAGGAGAGAGATGGGGAGGAGAGAGAGAGAGAGAGAGGGGAAGAGGAGAGGGGAAATAGAGAGAGAGAGAGAGAGAGAGGAGAGAGAGAAGAGAGAAGAGAGAGAAAAGAGAGAGAGAGAGAGAAGAAAGGGGGGAAAAAGAGAGAGAGAGAGAGGGAGAGAGAGAGGAGAGAGGGGGAAGAGAGGAGAAAAAGGAGAAAAGAGGGGAAAAAAGGGAGAGAGAGAGAAAGAAAAAGAGAAGAGAGAGAAGAGAGGGGAAAAAGAGAGAGAAAAAGAGAGAGAGGGGAAGGGGAGAGAGAAGGAGAGAGAAAGAGAGAGAAAAGGGGGGGAGAGGGGAAGAAAAAGAAAGAGAGGGGGAGAGAGGAGAAAGAGAGAGAGAGAGAGAGAAAAAGGGGAGGGAGAGAGAGAAAGGGAGAGAGAGAGAAGAAGGGAGAAGAGAGAGAGAAAGGGAAAAGAGAGAAAAAAGAGAGGAAGAGGGGAAGAAAAGGAAGGAGAGAGAGAAAGGGGAGAGGGAGAGAGAGAGAGAGAGAGAGAGGGGAAAAGAGAGAGGAAAAGAGAGGGGAAAAAGGAGAGAGAAAAGAGAGGGGGAGAGAGAGAGAGGGGAGAGAGAGAGAGAGAAAGAAAAGAGAGGGAGAGAGAGAGAGAGAAAAAAGGAGAAAGAAGAGAAAAAAGAAAAAAAGAAAGAGAGAGAAAAAAGGGGGAAGAGAAAAGGGGAAAAATTTTAGAGGGGGGAGAGAGGAGAGAGGGGGGGAGAGAGAAGAGAGAGAGAGAGGGGTAGAGAGAGAGAAGAGAGAAGAAGAGGGGAAGAGAATTATTAATAATATACAAATTTTATTTATAAATAAAAATTTTAATTAAAAAAAAACAAAATTTTAAAAGTTTTCCTAAAAAAAAATTTTTTTAAAAGCTTTTGTTTTTAAAAAAACAATTTTCCCTTTTTAAAAACCCGGGCCCAAAAAAAGCATTTAAGATTTATGGTATTGTGATCCATCAAATGCCTAAAATCAGAAAGAAAAAAAAAAAAGACAAATGCAACATGAAAATAAATTTTTAAAAAAGGAAAATTAATTTTTGGGGAAAATACAAATTTCCCTTTAAAAAAGGGGGAAAAGTATTAAATTATCATGCATATATGTAATATGTTAAATGGGAATGCTTTTTGTCATCTCTCATACAAACCCTTACACTATGCATGAATATAAATTTAATTTTTCAATACTTTTTCTCCTGGGAAGATTTAAAATACATTTTATATCCTCTTTTTAAAAAAATAAAAGCACTTCTATTTAATAAAAAACATTAAAAATTCCAATTTTCTTATTACAAAAATATTTTAGGTCTATTCTATGCTATAATTTCCATCAAAAAGTGATGACGATACTTAGACAATTATAATAAACAACTAAAAATTGCCATAAAACCCGTGGCCCCTTTCCCGAAAAAAAGTGAAATTCCACCCTTTTGTTGGTTTTTAGAACGGGAATAAGGGTAGGGTCAAACCCGTCCCATTCCCGCTATTGAAGGCAAGGTTCCAGTCACACGTACTTCAGACCAATTACTATGAACTTTGCAGATATCTATACAGTCGAAATATCTGTAAGGAAAAACATATCATCTAATTATAAATAAATTATAAATGATCCAATTTAAAAAAGCCCAAATTTCCCCCCCCTCTCGGCTCTCCCTCTCTCCCCCTCTTCTCTCTCTCTCACACCCCCCTCCCTCCCCTCCCCACTTCCCCCCTCCCTCCCCTCCCCTCTCTCTCCCCCCTCCCTCTCCCTCCCCCTTTCCCTCTCTCCCTCTCTCCCTCCTCTCCCTCTCGCCTCTCTCTCTCCCCCCCACCCCCCCTCCTCCCTCCTCTCCCCTTTCCCTCTCCCCTTCCCCTCCCCCTCTCCTTTTTCCCCTCACTCTCTCCTTTATTTACCCTCGGCCCTCTCCCTCCCTCTCCCCTTCCCCTCTCTCTCTCCCCCCCCCCCTTCCCTCTCCTCCCCTCCCTCTTTCCCCCCCGTTCCCCCTCCTTTTTCCTCCTTCCCCTCTCTCTCTCCTCTTCCCTCCCCCTCCTTCCTTTGCCCTAATTCCCCCCCTCTCCTCTTCCCCCCTCTCTCCCTTTTCCCCGGGTTTTCCCCCCCCCTCTCCAATCCTCCCCATTCCCCCCTTCTCTATCCCCCTCTTCCCTTTTTTTTTCCCCCCCCCGCCCTTCCCCCTCCCCCCTCTCTCCCCCTCCCCCTCCCTCGCCCTCCCCTTCTTTTCCCCGCCTTTTCCTTATCATCTCTTTCCCCCCTCCCTCCCATTTCCCTCCCGCTCCCCTCTCTCTCTTCCCCGAATCGTCCCTCTCTATTTTTCTCACCCTTTTTCCCCCAAACTCCCTTTTCCCCCTCCACTCCTCTCTCCCCGTCCCTTTTCCTCCCCCTCACCCCCTTCTCTCTCCCTTGGGCTTTTCTCCCCCTCGCCCCCTCCCCCCTCCCCTCCTTTTCCCCCCCCCCCCCCCGGTTCTTTCCCTTTTTCCCCCCTCCCTCCTCTCTCTCTCCCTCTCTTTTCCCCCCTTCCGTCTTTTCTCCCTTTTTCCCCCTCCTCTCTTTTTATCTCCTCCCTTCCCCCCATCCCTTGGCCCTTCTCTCCCCCCCTCCCTTTCCCCTCCCCCCCTCCCCCCTTCCCCTCTCCCTTCCTCTCCCTCCCCCCTCTCTCTCTCCCTTCCTCTTCCCTCCCTCCCCTCTCAAACTCCTTTTCCCCTTTCCCCCCTTTCCCCCCCTCTTTCCCCTTCCCTCTCCTTTCCCCCTCCCTCCCCCCTCCCCCCCCCTCCCCCCTTTTTTCTCTCTCCCTCCCCCCTTCCTCCCCCCCCCCTCCCCCTTCTCCCCCCTTCCTCTCCCTCCCCCCCTCCCTTTTCCCCCCCTCTCTCCTCCCTTCCCTCCCCCCCTTCCCCCGCTCCTTTCCCTTTCCCCCCCCCCCCCCTCTCCTCATCTCCCCCCCTCTCCCTCTCCCTCCCCCTCCCCCCGGGGCCCTCTCTCCCCCCCCCCTTCCCTCCCTCTCTCCCCTCTTCCCTCTCCCCCCCCCCCCCTCCCTCCCCCTCTCTCTCTCCCCCCCTTCCCCCCCCATCCCCCCCTCCCCCCCTCCCCTCTTTTCCCCCCCTCTTTTCCCCCTCACTCCCTCCCCCTTCCCCCTTCCCCCTTTTCCCCCCCCCCTCTCTTTCCCCCTTCCCCCGTCCGGGCCCGGGGTTTTGGGCCTTCCCCCTCCCTCCTTCCCCCCCCGCCCCCTTTCCCCCGGAATTGCCCCCGGGCCCTTAAGGGGTTAAATGTTTGGCCCCGTTTCCCAACGGGGGGGGCAAAGGCCCTCCGGGTTCAATTCCCCCTTAGGGACTGCACCTTGGGGGGAGGCCAACCTTTAAACAGACATTAACACAACCAAAATAAAAAACCCTTGTAACCCAAATAAAATTTCAAAACCCAAAAAAAAAACTTTTTAAAAAAATTTAAACTTAAATCTCCCCCTTCCCCCCTCTCTCCCCCCTCCCTCTCCTTCTCCCCTCTCTCTTTCGCTCTCTCCCCCCCCTCTCCCTCTCCTCTCCCTCCCCCTCTCTTCCCTCTCTCTCTCCTCTCCCCCCCTCCCCCCCCCTCTCCCCCCCTCTCTCCCCCCCTTTTCCCTCTCCCTCAAAACCCCTTTCCCCTTCCCCCCTCTCCCCTTCTACCTTCTCTCTCTCTCCCTCTTCCCCTCTCCCCCCTCTAACTCTCTTCCCCAAAATCTCTTCTCTAACCTCCCCCTCCCCTAAACCCTCTCTCAACCCCTCTCCCCTAACCTCGCTCTCTAACTCTCTCTCTCTAAAATCTCTCCTCTTTTAAATCTCTCTCTCTAAAAATCCTCCCCTCTAAACTCTCCTTTTCTCTCTCTAACTCTCTCTCCCCTAACTCTCTCTCTCTAAACTCTCACCCCCTCTAAAATCTCTCTCTCAACCCCCTCCCCCTCTCTAACCCCTCTTTTCTCTAACTCTCTCTCTCTTTAAAAATTTTCTCTCTCTAACTCTCTCCTCCCCTTTTAACTCTCCCCTCTCTAAACCCCCCTCTCCTCTCTAAATCCCCTCTCTCAAAATCCCCTCTCTAACCCCTCCCTCTCTAAATCTCCCCTCTCTAACTTCCCCTCCCTCCCTCTTTTAAATCTCCCCCTCTAACCTCCCCCCCTCCCCCCTTTAAATTTTCCCTTTTCTAACCTCCCCCTCTAACTCTCACCTCTTTCCCTCTTCTCTTCCCCCTCCCCTTCTCTCCCCCCCTCTCCTTTCCCCCCTCCTTCTCTCCCCTTTCCCTCCCCCCTCTCTCTCCCCCCCCCTCTCCCCTTTTTTGCTTTCCCCCCTTTTTTCCCTTGGGTTTGAAAAACCCTTCTGGGTTTTTTGTTTTTCTCGTTTTTCAAATTTCCCAAAATTTTTTCCTTTCCCCCCCTTTTTTTTCTCCCCCTCCCCCTTTTCCCTCTTCTCTTTTGCAAAAATAATCCCAAAAAAATATTTTTTAAAAATTAGGGTTTTTAATAATCAAAAAACAAAAAGGAGAAAAATTCCCAATTACTTTTAAAAAGAAATTTTTGCAATCTTTTAAAAACAGGTTTCGCAGAACATTTAATTTTTTAATTTTAAAAACTTCCCCAAAAGGAAAAAATTTTTAACCTAATTTGCAAACCTTTTAAACCTAAAACTTTTGTCCCATTCTAAATTTTCCCTTTTTTGGCAAAACACTCTAAAAAAACTCTTTTTAACAAATTTTTTTAAATTATAAATTTTTTAAAAATTTTCCTAAACTTTTAAAAATTTTTTTCCTTTTAAAAAATATAAAGGGAAAATTTGCAAAAGAAAAAACTTTTTTTGGGAAAGATTAATTAAAAGCTATCACAAAACCCCCCCAAAACCCGAAAGTTCCAAAAACCCAAACACCCCTCCAAAACGGCATAAATTCTTTCCCCCCCCGGGGCCGTTTCCCAAACTTTAGTTAAACCTCTTTTTCCAAATAATGGCCCCGGGAATTTAACCCCTTTTCGGGTTTAAAGCTTTTCCCAAAATTTCCATAAAAAGGGAAAAAATTTCTAAAAGGGCACAAAAATTTTAGGGGAAAAATTTTTAGTTTCAAAAAGGCCCTATGTTGGTTTTAAAAGTGGTTTTTGGGGGTAAATATTTAGATATATAAATCAATAAATATCTAAAGACAGACATATATGTAGACTGATATTTCCCTTAAAATTTAATCATAACTTCCCGACTACGTAAGACATATCTACTTTCAAAAAAATTAACCTCTGGGAATCTCTCATCCTTTTAAACATTTTAAGATTCGTCAGTGTCAATGCATATCAATGGCATCTCTACAAACTAAAATGAAGTCTAATTCAGTCTAACTTGTGGGAAAAAAAATAGAAGAGAACCAAGCAGCATCTCAGAGGGCATCCAGTTATTTTTATTACTGTAATAGCAATAAGAGCATATAAAGTAATAAGGCATCTACTAAATCACCTGTCCTCTGCTTCCATGCAGCCTAAAGTCTCATTATAAAGCAAATAATGTTCTTTATTAGATACAAAGAATATTAGACAACTTGTAACCTATTCATGCTCCAAATCAAACAGCTCTTGAAACAAGATAGGGGAGTTTATCAAGGAATACAAGCCTTCCTGATGCAGTAGGATAAGGGTCACAAGTTATCTGGTCTCTTTAACCCCTAAAGGCTGCATTGCCTCCATCAGGCACCTCTATACTCTCCTGTCCATCAAGGACCACAACAACCACCAACCTTTGCCCCTTTCCTACTCTGTGGACCTCTTCCTCTACCTTCCTTGTCACCACCAGCCTTGGTTGTGCTACTGGCAATGTTATTTGGCTTCTCAATATCTATTTTATATATACAGAATTACATGCTAAATACACAATTTATCACTATATAAATTACCATGAATATTTATTTAATTTCAATATATGTGTCTTTATCTAGATGTATATAGTGTTTCTATATGCATTCATGTGCAAAAAGTAACTTTTCTATTTTGTTGCTCCACTATTTGTCATACCAGCACAAGGCATGTATTTTCTGATCTGTAAACTGAGCTTTTCAAATAATAATGATCATATTTGTCCACAGTAAAGGTTTACAATTTGAGCTGAATTACAGCTGAGGGGCAAGGTTAGGCCTAAAAATCACAGCCTTTAAAGGTTAAAAATAACAGTATGCAACATGAAAATATATATATAAGTACCATTATTACTAAATATTTCATAGCCCTTTTTCACAACTGAATGATACTGCTTAAGACAACCATAAGAGGAAGAGAACAATCAAGCAAAGCATTCTCCAACCTGGGTCTCAGTCCTTGTGCTTTATATTCCTCATCTACCACCTTCATGTTTCCGCCACCACATGAAGCACCCATTAAAAATCCTGCCGATCGTGAACTTAGAAGCTGGGCCCAGATTAGGTCTTCATCTATATCATCTTCATGAGGTGATGATGAGGCCTAAACAATGAAATATAATGAAAGAGAATTTCTTCAACTACATGCAAAAGATTTGATAAATTTTTTTGCCAGATTCAGGTACATATCAATATTTTAAAATGAAAGTAAATATCTTGTGATCAAAAAGAAAAAAAAAATCATCTTAACCATAAATGACAACATCCATTAACTTCTGGAGATTGATTAACTGAACAGAAAAATCAAATTAACGACCACCATATTCACCTCTATCCTTACATCAAATCAAAATGTACATATTTGATTTTTATATATCTATACATTCAAGTCAAGTATAACTACTAACTGCTTGTATATCTTCATATCAATAAAAGTTACAGCTACAGCTACAGCTATATACATTATATATATATATATATATATATATATATATAATATATATAGTTATATATATATATATTATAATATATATTAATATATATAATATATAATATATACATATACATATATACATATATACATATATACATATAATAATAATTATATATATATATATAATATATATTTTAAA
>NC_051388.1:50221939-50266865 GCF_015228065.2 Penaeus monodon | reverse complement strand
GAGAGAGAGAAAAGAGAGAGAGAGAGAGGAAAAGAGAGAGAGGAGAGAGAGAGAGAGAGAGAGAGAGAGAGAGGAGAAGAGAGAGAAGAGAGAGGGAGATGAGAGGAGAGAGAGAAGAGAACAGAAAGAGAGAGAGAGTCAAAGTCAAAGTCAAAGTCAAAACACTTTATTCCATTAATTACAATGGTTCTTCTTTTTACATAGATAGTGACATCGTACAGTAATACAGAATAAGTAGAAACAATAGTAAATACAATGGTAGGAGAGATATAAAATAAAATAAAATAGAATAAGATGTTCACATCATTAGAAATAATGTTACATGGTTTGCATTGTATTAAAGCCTGATGTCATTGACAATTTAAAAGATGTTCCTTTAATTTTTTTTGAAAGTAAGCAGGTTGGAGGTGTTTCTAATATTTGTGGTATGTTGTTCCAGATCTCGGGTCCTCGGATTGCATTTGCCTTGACCTGTTTCCGTGTATGATCTTTTTACGTGTAGAGAGTTAATCTGTCTGGTTTGGATGCCTGTTTTGTTACCAATTGTTTGTAGAGGCATTACCAATGAGGATAGTCGCCCTTATGAATTATGAAGAGTATACATGTATCAAATTGACATTTTTGTTGAACTTTAGCCATTTCTTTTTTTTAAGTGTGGGGTTATGTGGTCATGTTTATTTACGTTGCCTATTGCCACTCTTGCGGCAAAGTTTTGTAGTTTTTGTGCTTTTTGTATTTGAGTTTTGTTGGTTGAACCCCATATGTTGGAACAATAGTTTATAATGCTGAGTGCAAGGGACTGTACAACAATAATTCTCGTCTCAGTGGGGATTTTGTTTTTTATGTGAGTTAGGTATATCAGCGTGCCTATTACTTTTTTGTGAATGTTGTCAATGTGTGTCTCGAAAGTCATGTATCTGTCTATGTGTACTCCTAGATTTTTCACAGAAGTGCTTGGTTTAATTTGATAGCCTTCAAATTCTATGGTTGTGTTTAAAGGGATTTTGGCTATGTTTTGCCGACTGCCTATAAAGATGCATTGAGTTTGTCAGGATTTAGTTTGAGGCCGTTTTTGTCAAAATACATGTTTGCTTCTGTAAGAGTTGTTGAGTATTCTTATCAATTCATTTAGATTGCTTACAGGGGCAGCGTGAAGAAACTGAGAGTCATCGGCATATTGGACAGGAGGCAGTTGTTTGCAATGGTTGATAGATCGTTTATGAATATAGTGAACAAGATCGGGCCTAATATGGAGCCTTGTGGGACTCCGAAAGAGACTGGTTTCTTAGTTGACATATTATACGAATTTTGACTGATTGCGTTCTTGTGGATAGATAACTTCTAAACCAATAGTTGTCAGTTCCATGATTTTTCATTTTGTTCAGCAGGATATCATGGCTGACACTGTCAAATGCTTTTGAGAGATCACACAATGTGAGTAGATTTTAAATTGATTCTTTGTCTATGTTCTCATAATATTGGTTTGTGATTTTTTAATACGGCCTGTTTCAGTGGATACTTAACTTCAAACCCATGTTGCGTTTCGAAATAAGGTGGATTAGATTTCTAAGAAAATGTTGAGAAGTTGATTTTGCAACAATTTTTTCTAGCAATTTAGATATTACTGGGAGTAAAGTTTAGGCGATAACGGTTCACATTGTTCTGCATCTCCCTGATTTGAAGATGGGTTGTTATGATACTATGTTTCCACAGGATGGGTAAGTACCGGTACTAATAGATTGGTTTATAATGAAAGTTAATAGAATGCAATTGCGGGTAAGCTTTCTTTGTGAATCGAAGCATGTTATCCACTCCTACAGCATTCGTTTCACTGAGTATGTTTTAATTGTTAGACTGTTGTTTCCGACTCACTTTGGCTGTGGTCTGAAAGCATTTGTTGAGACCTTGTCCTGTTGTGGTTTGTGGGCCAAGGAACAGCTGTCTGTCGTAGGTGAGTCTACTGATATTTTGCAAATAGTCGTTTTAGATGTTCTATACTACTTATGGAATCTAGGGACATGGTCTGTGTGGGTGTTTTGTGGGCACTGACGTTTAATTGTTTTCCCCATGTTTCTTTGGTGTCGTGTTTACAGTCATTGACTTTTCCTGAAAATACATTGTTTTTGCTGAGTGATTAATGTTTTTAAACATTCCTCTTTTTTTGTTTATACTCAGAGTGAAGGGCGAGTCGTTTCTATTTGTTTTGATAAATTTGTGAGTGTTGTTTCGGTCATTAATAGCTCTTTTGATGACCTACAATTATCCATGGAGCGAGGGGGGGACGTCTAACAATTTTGGTCTTAAGGGGGCAGTGGCATCTATACTATTTTTCAGTCACGTTCAGAGAATTTTCCTTGTCTGTTACCGTCATCTGTTGTAATACTCTCTAAGAGGGGTCGACCTGGCTGCACTATATTTTGACAAAGTGATGGGTCGTAATTTGTCAGGTCACGGAAGTTTTTATATAAGGTTGTCGCTGGGTCTCTTTATATCTATTGTCATAGTTAATAGTTCGTGGTCTGCAATTTGACAAGGGATAACGTCGCTATAACGTAATGAGGTCGTTCTGTTTGATTATTATGACGTCTAGCACGGATAGATGTGTTTGCGCGTGTGATCTCTGTGTGTAGGTTCTTTATGAGTTGTTTGTAATTTGTTTTTCCTAATGATCCCAGATAATTTTGCATTGGTTTTTTCAGGTCATCGTTTAAGTCACCTCAAGTGAAACAAAGGTTTTCTTTTCCTGACTTTCTCTAAAAACATCTCGAGGTATCAAATTATTCATTTTGTAGCATGAGGGTGTCTATAGACTGTACAATAATGAAGGATGACACATATTGCTTTGTACAGTCACCCATTTCCTCTAACAGGCTGTATTATTTGCAGCTGTGGTGAAGATTTATTTATTTAAAGGTGTCCCTTACTATAGCTACTCCTCCACCGCCCTGCAGCACATCTATAAACAATTGAACTTTTTGAATGTTAATGAATTACTTTGACTTTCTTTATGGGCCATGTTTCACTAATGCAAGGATGTCGATATTCTCCTCCGTGATCATATTCGATTTCTTTCAAGTGACCAAGGCGAGATTGTGCATTGGATATGTTCTATTTTGATTGAGATACATGATGTGACCTTCGTCCGTGCTGACCTGTAGTGACGGCTCGAGTCAAGCTGGTGGCGCGTCGTGTTGGGGTACTTGTTTTTGTTTAAAATACTTGCACAGTTTTTAGGGAAAACATCTGAATCTTGAAGAGTTCTGGGTGTATATCTTTGCCCCTGATAGTTGATTCAGTGAAACTAGACATAGTAATCGATGTTTCCATGTTCGTCTTATATGCCTTTGCATTTGATATTGTTTCAAATTCTTGGGTAAGGAAGTCTTCCTATGTCTTCTTCCTCTGTGTCAGGGTGACAACTAGGGATTTATATTACACTACCTTGGGACGTGTCTACGCCTTGTAGCGTTTGGATTATGCGTTCCTCACGCGTGCCTTCTTTTTCCTTTTTCTGAGGTGACGGTAATGAACCGTACTTGTCCTGCTCGTTTTGTTTTGCTGCGCTTCAGTCGTTCTGCGATGTTGCAACGACCGGGACACTTGTGTGTGCTGGTGTATTAGATGGGTCAGGGGCTCCAGGTCCTTGTGAGTAGTTGCGTCATCCCACTGGCGGTTGGGTGGAAGATTTTTTTCTTTGTTTTTCCTCTTGCTGTTTCTAATATAACTTCTTCTCCTCGGTGTTACTTGCGTCGATGCCTCGCTTCTCCATCCGAGAACCGACGACTCAGCCTTTTGTTGGGAGTCGTGCGTGTGCCGGGGCTGGTGCCGGGCGAGGGGAGCGAGGTCCGATGGTCGCTGGCTGGGGGCGGGTGGAGAGGTGGGGAAAGGGTGTCGTGTACAGGGTAGAGGTTTGTATGGGTGAAGGTTGTGTGGTGCTTCATGGTTCTGTGGGTTGTCGGGGTATAGACACCTCCCCTCTCCACAAGGGGAAGGGGATGCGAAAGGAAGGGTTCGTAGGAGGACTGGTCGTGGGCAGGGAGGGGAGGGAGGACGGGGTTTTTGGGGGGAGGGGGAATCTCTGCGAGTGATGCTTCCTCTCCGCATTCTGCTGAAAAATTGAGTAGGCATTACTTTTGTCAAGCAATTTGTTGTGTAGACCTGCTGGTCACAGAACATTTCCAATCAGCAAGTCTATCTTGTTTTTCATACTATCTTGGATTATTATAGCTGTTCGTTGTGTGTTTTGGGTTGGCCTTGGTGACTTGTCTTGTGGAAAATTGCACAAAGGGTGTTTTGTTTTTTTGGTGGTGACCAATCTGTAGTTTGAATGTTTGTTGTTGTTCGTTGCGAACCTAATTTGTTATTGTTTAACACTGATCCATCACTGTATGAACGATGACCATTGTCTCCTTTTAGTGTCACTGTCGTGTTTCTCTTGGTTTTCTAGATTCCGATATGTGTAAAATGATGTTATGAGCCTGATTATTTCTTCAGGGCTATACAGCTTCTTTATTATGGTCGCACAAGACAATCCTTGCCCATCCTCTCTTTGTTGCAATAAAGCAGAGGATGGTGTCAGCACTATTGTTTATTATTGCCTATCTGATAGCACTGTTTTTTTTGTTGTAATCACTGCTATCAATTGTCGTCACTGGTGTCATGGAATGCACTGCTTCATTGTCAGGGTTGTTTAATCGCCCTTTACCCTGGGGCGGAGGGGCAGCCTTGGCCCCGGCTGTCGGGGTGCCCATTATCATGGGGCGGGGGGGGGGGGGGCCAGCTTTGTCCCGCGCTGCGCCGTGGGGCCCGGTGCCTTGGGCGAGGCCCTTTTACCCTGGGAGGGGGCACAATACTCTGGCCAAGGGTCCCTGTTCACTCTGGGAAGAGAGCTCGAGCTAGCTGCCCGAGGAGCACCGGAAGCCCCCTGGCTGGCCCCTGTGACCCGGGGGGGTAGTCGATTGCCCTCTGACTTTGCGGGACCTGAGCCGGCAGGGTTTGCTGAGCTGTTGAGTGGCGGTGGCGGAGAGGATGCAAAAACACTCCGTTCGCTACGGCTTGCTAGACTCAGAGCCTAGATAACATACGCCGTTTTGTTAAAAACTGTAGCGAGGCCCGAACCAATAGTAATTATTATACGGAACGCAAATAGCAGAAATAATATCTAACTATCGGTTTAAACATGATACCTAACCGATAGATAAATAAATGTATATCTATCAGTTAGATAGACAGATATTTAACATTTCTATGTATATGCCTGTCCCGTATGTATAGAATTATTCATTGGGGATCAGGCCTCGCATAATTTTTTAACAAACCGGCCGTTAATCGAAAATTCGGAATAACGATATTATATATCATCTATATCTATATCTATCTATCTATCTATCTACCTATCTATACCTATGTACACACATATGTATATATATTAACACACAAATCACACCACATACCACACTACATATATGGTCATACAACACATCACACCACAAGGAACACACACACTATCCATATATACATATATATATAGATATATAAATCTATAATATATATATATAATATATATATATATATATATATATACTACATATATATATATATATATATATATATATATAACATTATATAATGTATACTATATATATATATATATTTATATATTATATATATGTCATACATCACATATATTCATAATACATATAATGCATATATATATATATTATAGTATCTATATATTATTATATATATCTATATATATAATATTATTACTACACACACACACCTACACACACACACGCACACACCCACAGCAGCATGCCCACATATAGTTTATATATATATATATCATATATTATTATATATATATATATATATATAGTATATACTATAAGATTATATATATATATATAAGCATATATATATATATTATCGTTATATATATAATATATATATATTATATATATATATTATATATATATATATGTACGAAAAGGAAGCCGCTCGATCTAGTGTTAAAGTCTACGAAATTGGTACCACATTAAAAAAAATCAGACCGGATGTATCATATTCTCTCTTTTTCGCTTCTTAGAGAGGAACTTTTTGTATGTGATAAAAAAGGCAGCGGAAAGAGCAGGGAATGGAGGGAAATGAGGGGAAAGGCTGGGAAAGGCAGGGGGAAGGGAGGGGAAAAAAGGGAGGTAAAGCAAGGGAGTAAGGGAGATGAAAGGCGGGGAAGGCAGGAAAGGCAAGGGAAAAGCACGGGTGAAGGGGAACAGGCAGGGGAAGGCAGAGGGAGGGAGGGGGAAGCATTAAGAGGGAAAGACGGGATTAAAACGTGGAAGGAGATGGGAAAAGAGAGCAAAGAGAAAAAAGAACAAAAAGGAAAAATGAAGAAAAAGGGAAAAAGAAAAAGAAAGCGAGCAGAAGAAAAAGAAGATGAGGAGGAGGAGGAGAAGCGAGTAAACAGAAACAAAGGAATAGAAACATAAAACAAGATTAATGTATTTTTCCGTTTTGGGCGAAGAAAACAAGAAAAAAAAAGTAAACGAGAAGACAGAATAAATTGTGAAAAAACACGAAGAAAAAAGGAAAAAAATCCGCCATTTTACACACAAAAAAAAGAAAAAAAAACATAAAAAAAGAAGAAAAGAGAAAATAGGAAAAAAAAGGAAAAGAATAATAGATAAAAAACGAAAGAAAGAATAGAAAGAGAGAGAAGAAAAATGCACTAGAGATAAAATAATCAAAAAGTTGAATAAAGAAAAAGAGACAAAATAAAAAAACAAGAAAAAAAGAAAGGAAAAAAGAACAGAATAAGAGAGAGAAAGAAAATAATGAACAAAAGAAATAAATAAAATAAAAGGAGAAGTAGAAAGAAATAAAGAGAGGAAAAAAGGAGAAAAAGAAAGAGGAGAAAATTACTATATAAAAATGAGAACACTAAAAAAATAAAAGAAAAAAGTGAAGAAGGAAATAGGAGAAAAAAATGTAAAAAGGAGTAAGCGAGAAAAGAAATACGAGAGAAACAAAGAAGAAAGAAAGAAATAGAGATTAGAAAAAAATAAAAAAGGGGAAATGAAATCACAAGGAGAAAAGAAGAAGTAAAGGAGTACAAAAAGAGAGAAAAATAGACCTGAAAAAGAGAAGAAAGAAAGAAAGAAAAAAAAACAGTGAGAAAAAAGAAGAAAAGAGAAAAAGATGAGTGAGGATGCGAGTGAGAAGGGGGAGGTGTCGAGAGATAGACTGAGAGGGATTGCGAGAGACGAAAGGGAGAGGATGCGAGTGAAAGGGAAGAATGTGAAGAGAGAAGTAAGATGATGCGAGAGAGAAAGGGAGAGATGCAGAGGAAAGGGAAGAGGATGCGAGAGGAAGAGAGAGGATGCGAGAGAAGGGGATAGGATACAGAGGAAGGATGTGCTGCGGAGAGAAAGGGGAGGATGCGAGAAAGAGAAGGGAGATGATGCGAGATAGAGGGAGAGATGCGAGAGAGGTAAGGGAAGAGGATGCAGAGAGAGGGAGAGGGCGAGAGAGAGAGAGAGTTGCGAGTGAAAGTTGAGAGATTGCGAGAAGAAGGGAGAGGTACGAATAGAGAGGGGAGAGGATGCCATAGAGAAAGGGAGAGGATCGAGAGAGAAGGGAGAGGATGCGGAGAGACAGGAACTGATGCGAGTGGAGGGAGAGTATGCGAGAGAGAAAGGGAGAGGATGCGCGAGAGAAGGGAGAGGATGCGAGAGAGAAGGGGAAGGATTCAGGTGAGAAGGGGAGAGGCTGCAGAGAGCAGGGAGAGGATGCGAGAGAGAAAAGGAGAGGATCAGTTAGAAGTGATAGGATCAAGAAGAAGGGATAGGATGCTAGAGAGAAGGGAGAGGATGCGAGAGAGAAAGGGAGAGGATGCGAGAGAGAAGGTGAGAGGATGTGAGAAGAAAGGGAGAGGATGCGGAGAGAATGTGAGAAGGATGCGAGAAGAAGGGGAGAGGATGCGAGAGAGAAAGGGAGAGGGATATGAGAGAGAAAGGAGAGAGGTGCGAGGAGAAAGGGAGAGGATGCGAGAGAGAGGAGGAGAGGATGCGAGGGAGAAAGGGAGAGGATTGCGAGAGAGAGAGGGAGAGGATGCGAGAGAGAAAGGGAGAGGATTCGGGTTGCGGGAGCTGGAGCAGGTTACGCTCTGCAGGAGATGAGGTTTCAACTTTATCAATATTTATTTTATCCACACACACACACACACACACAAACAAACACACACACAACGCGCGCCGCGCGCGCATCTACCAACACCACAAATACGCACACGCACAAAGACACACACCGCGCGCGCGCGCGTGCCATGACCCACACACAACACCCACACAAATACAAACAAACAACACACCGCGCGGGGAGGGGGGGAGGCTCACCACACACACACACACAAATACAACACACCCCGCTCGCGCGCGTCGCGCTTACACATACACACACACACACACAAACACCACACACACACACACACACACACACCACCACCCAGTCTCACCATACACAGAAACCACACACGCACACACGCACAACACACACCAAACACACACATGACACAGACACACACACACCCACACCACACAACACGACACACCACTCCACATCACAGACACACCACACACTCCCACACACAACAAACACAAACACACCCACAACACACACGCGCGCGCGCGCACTACCACACACCACAAACACCACACACACACACACACAATAGCGCAACCGCACACCACGCAACACCACACACACACACACCGCACACACATACACACACCCACACACACACACACACAACACACACACCACACACACACCACACACACACACACACACACACCCATACAGACACACACACAACACAACTTAATAACACACAAACGCACACACACACACACACCACACACACACACCACAAGCCCTCCCGCGTTCCCATCCAAAAGAGGGGAGGGGCGGAGGTACGGATAACCCCTTCCAAACATACTCTTAATCCTCGCCACCGTGGCCGAGCGGTTAAGGCTCCCGTCCTCGAACCCGCAACATACAAACCGCGGCCGAATACGCTTTTGCGGGTTTCGAATCCCCCCCCCCCCCCCGCCCGGGGCTAAAAGGACATGGAAAGCCCCGGTCACCCCCCCCCCCCTTTTAATTTATCAGAGTTTTACGGACGAGTTGAAAATGAATATACTATAATAATGATAATACAAATAATAATAAGAAATATCATAATAATAGTAATATAATAATAATAATAATATAATAGTAATAATAACAATAATAATAATAATAATTATTATTATTATAATAATCTAGAACAATACTAATAATAATCATATAATCATGATAATAATGATGAATAATCATAATGATAATTAAAAATAATAATCATAAATAACAATAATATCAACAATGATATATTATTACTATAATGGATAACATAATGATGCTAATAATAAAATGGTGGCGATAATGATAATAATCAATTAATACTGCAAATGGTAGAGCAGGCAATACCATACTGATACCGGCAATAAAAGTAGTAACACAATAAAAATTGACAAAAAAAAAGAAAAAAAGGAAGAAGGCAAAATGAAAAAAGATATGTGGAAAGAGCCCTCGCTGGAAAGACAGAAAGGAGGTTTAGATGCGCCTGCGTGTGAGGATACATGACGCAATCCATCCCTCTAAGGAAAACATTACATTTCGAGTATCGTATTATTGAACGTTTTTGACTCCATCAGTAACACATGATGAACATATACACATACGCGCGCGTGTGCGCGCATTAAATACCCTTTTAACTACCTCCCGTCGCCCCTCGCCACGGTGGCCGAGTGGGTTAAGGCGCCTTTTTCGAACCCGCGATCGCGGGGCTGAATCGCGGTCGCGGGTTCGAGTCCCCCACGCCCGGGCTGAAGGACAATTTTTGTTAATTTTATTTTATAGAATGATTTACTCAAATGAGTAGAAATTTGAATAAGAATGAAGAAAGAAAGAATGAAAGACAGAGGAAAGAGGAAAGAGACGAAAGAAGAAAAAAAAAACGATAGCGACCTCACGACGAGACTGAAGAGAGAAGATAATAAAAAGGAAACGGATAAAGCAAGAGAGGAGAGAAAAGGAGAAAGGATAACAGAAAAGAGAAACAATAACATATGAAAAAGAGAAGAAAGAAAAAAAAACTATGGAGAAAACTAAACAAGAGAAAAAGTTGAGTGAGGATGCGAGAGAGAATGGGCGAGATGCGAGAGAGAAGGGGATGGATGCGAGAGAAAAGGGAGAGGGATGTAGAGAGAAGGGAGAGGATGCGAGAGAGAAGGGAGAGGATGCGAGAGAAGAAGGGGAGAGGATGCAAAGAGAAGGGAGAGGATGCGAGAGAAGGAGAGGAGGATGCGAAGAGAAGGGGAGAGGATGCGAGAGATGCAGGGGAGAGGATGCGAGAGAGAAGGAGAGAGGATGGCGAGAAGAAGGGGAGAGAGAAGGGAAGAGGATGCGAGAGAAACGGGAGAGGATCGAGAGACAAGGGGAGGGATGCGGGGAGACGAGGAGGATGCGAGAGAGAAAGGGAGCGGATGCGAAAGAGAAGGGAATGTGATAGAGATTGTGAGAGGTGCGAGAGAGAGAGGGAGAGGATTCGAGAGAGAGGGTGAGAGGATGCAAGAGAGAATGGGGATGGGTGAGAGAGAAGGGGAGAGGAGCGAGAGAGAAGGGGAGAGGATGCAAGAGAGACAGAGAGAGGATGCGAGGGAGAAGGATAGAGGATGCGAGAGAGAAGGGGAGAGGATGCGAAGAGATTGGTAGAGGAATTGCGAGAGAGAATGAGAGGATGCGAGAGAGAAAGGGAGAGATGCGAGAGAGAAAGGAAGAGGATTGCGAATAGCAAGGATAGAGTAGTCGAGAGAGAAGGGGAGATGATGCAGAAGAACGGGAAGAGATGCGAGAGGGAAGGGGAGAGTATGCGAGAGAGGAAATGATAGAGGATGCGCGAAGTAGGAAGAGAGGATGCGAGTAGTAGAAGGGGGAGAGATGCGAGAGAGAAAAGGAGAGATTCGAAAGAGAAAGGGAGAGGATGCGAGAAAGAAGGAGAGAGGATGGCCAGAAGAGAAGGGGAGAGGATGCGAGGAGAGGAGAGAGGATGCGAGAGAGTAGGGGAGAGGATGCAAGAGAGAACATGGAGGATCGAAGAGAGAAGGGGAGAGGATGCGAGAGAGAAGAGAGAGGATGCGAGAGAGAAGAGGAGAAGAATGCGAGGAGAAGGGAGAGGATGCGAGAGAGAAGGGGAGAGGATGTCGCAAGAGAAGAGGAGAGAGACGCGAGAGAGACGGGGAGAGGATGCGAGAGAGAAGGGGAGAGGCTGTGAGAGGGAAGGGGAGAAGGATGCGAGAGAGAAGGATGCGTAGAGAGAAGGGAGATGATGCGAAGAGAGAATGGGAGAAAGATGCGAGAGAGAAGGGCTAGAGGTGAGAGAGAGAGGGGAGGGAGGCGAGAGAGAGGAGAGAGGATTCGAGAGTAGGGGAGAGGATGCGAGAGAGACGGAGAGAGGATGCGAGAAGATCGAATAAAGAAAAAAAAAAAAAAAAAAAAAAAAAAACAACGAAAGAAAAACGAAAAAAAAATCTCCATTCACAAAGAAAAAAAAAACGAATAAACAATGAGAAAAAAATCATAAAAAAGAGAATAAAGAGAAAACTAGAAAAAAATAAAAAAAAAGTAAAAGAAATAAGAGAAAATAAATAAAGAAGAAAGAAAGAAAGAAGACAAAAGGTAGGGTAGGTGTAAAAAAATGAACACGAGAAAATATATAAAACAGGGAAGAAAGAAGAAAGAAGAGAACAAAAAGAAAAAAAAAAGAAAAAAAAAAAGACGATTTGAAAAACGAAAAGAATGAAAAAAAAGAAATAAAAGAAGATAAACGAAATAAGAAGAAAAAGAATGAAAAAGAAAGAGGAAAAATAATATATAAAAATGAGATAACGAAAAAATAGAGAAAAAGTGAAGAAGGGAAGGGAGAAAGCAGCGAGAAGAAATACGAGAGAAAAAAGAATAAAAAAGAAAGAAAGAGGGAAAAAAAAATAAAAAGGAATAACGAATCAACAAGAGAGGAAGAAAAGAACAAAGGAGAACAAGAAAAAGAGAAAAATAGACATATGAAAAGAGAAAAAAGAAAAAAACAATAGAGAGAAAACACACACACACGCACACACACACACACACACGCACGCGCACACACACACACACACACACACACACACACACACACACACACACATACATGCCCGCCCACGTTCACATCTAAAAAGAGGGGGAAGGGCGGAGTTACTGAAATACCCCTTCCAAACATTACTTCGTAATCCTCGCCACCGTGGCCGAGCGGGTTAAGGCGCCTGTCTCGAACCCGCAACCGCGGGGCCGAATACACGGTGCGGTTCGAATCCCCCCCCCCCCTCCTCCGCCCGGGGCTGAAAGATATGAAAAGCCCGGCACCCCCCCCCCCCTTTTATTTATCCGAATGTTTACGTAACGATTGAAAATGAATAAACTAATAATAATAATAATAATAATAATAATAATAATAATAATAATAATAATAATAATGATAATAATGATAATAATAATAATAATGTTATTATTATTTTAATTAGCAGATCTAAAGAAAATAATAATAATAATAATAATAATAATAATAATAATGATGATAAAATAATATCATAATAATAATGAATGTTATACTAATCGATAAATAAAACATATTGCGACCGCGCCCGGGACTGAGAACACAAGAAAAGACCCGGCCACCTGTTTACCCCACCGAAGAAAAAGCTTTTATGTATAAATGGCATTGAATAGCTAAAGAACAAAAAACATAATATTTAAGATTACAGAATTGATCTTGTGAAGGAGAAATAGAGAAAGAGAGAGAAAGAAAGAAAGAAAAGTTAATATGAAAAATACAGATTTCTACTTTGACCCCGCTCTCTGCTCTCTCCTCTCCTCTCTCTCTCTCTCTCTCTCTCTCTCTCCTTGTCTCTCTCCTCTCCTCGTCTCTCTCTCTCTCTCTCTCCTCTCTCTCTCTCCTCTCTTCTCTTTCTCTCACACAGAGACTATTAGGGGGCGCGCGCGTTCTATACTTCCACCACATGTATGTGGTGAGGGTATAACATATGAATTAGTGGTGATATTGATTTTGATAGTAATAATAATAATAATAATAATAATAATATAATAATAGTAATAATATAATAATTGTGATAATAGAAACAGTAATTTATGATTATACTGATAATAAATAGTGAAAATAATATTGACCATACATATATATCGATGTAGTAAAGTAAAAATGATGATAAAAGTCCTGTTAGATTTAAGCTTGATCGATATAATTTCGATAATACACACACACACACCACACCCACACCACACACCCACACAACCAACACACACACACACACACAAACACACACACACACACACTACCCGCTCACGTTCACACCAAAAGAGGGGGAGGGAGCGGAGTACGGAATACCCATTCCAAACGTTCATTCTTAATCCTCGCCACCTGGCCGGAGCGTTAATGGCGCCCGTCTTCGAACCCGCAAACCGCGGGGCCGATACGCGGTTGCGGGTTCGAAGCCCCCCCCCCCCCCCCCGCCCGGGGCTGAAAGAATGAAAAGCCCCGGCACCCAAAACCCACCCCCACCCTTTTATTTTAATACCGAAATGTGTTACGATACCGGTTGCAATGTATAATTAATAATTGTAAGAGGAAGAATAGACAATAATATAATAATAATGATAACAATTAATATAATAATAATAATAATTATATAATAATATAATAACAATAATTTATAATATAATAATAATGATAATAATAATAATGCTAATAATTATATAATAATAATATAACATAATATCACCATGATTCTTTTATTACTATAATGATAACAATAATGATGGATAATAATAATAAATAAAATGATGGCGATAATGATATACTCAGAATAATAATATGAAAATGGTTAACAACAGCAATAACCTACTGATACCGGCAATAAAAAGTAGGAACACAATAAAAATCATCATTGCATCTTGCCCCACGGTGAAAGGTTGAAAGATGTGTAAAGCCCTCGCTGAAAGACAGAAAGGGGTTTAGTTTTGCAGCCTCGTCTGGGTATAATGGCACATCTCTCCCCCCCCAAAAAAAAAAAAAAGTTACATTTTGATTTACATATTCTTGACGTTTTGACTACATCATAACATATGAACACACACACATATGCCGGCTCGCTCGCTCGTAGCGAATAACCTTTCTAACTTACTCCCGTCGCCCCTCGCCACGGTTGGCCGAGTGGTTAGGGCCGCCTTTTCGAAACCGCGATCACGGGGCTGATAGGCTGTCGCGGGTTCGAGTCCCCCACCGACCCGGGGCTGAAGACATTTTTTTTGTTTTTTTATTTATAATAAGATTTCAACGAAAATGATAGAAAATGAATATGTTGAAAATAAGAAATGCAAAAAGAAGAAAAGAAAGAAAAAAAAGAAAGAAAAAAAAAAAACGATGATACCTCACACAAGCAAAACATTTAAAAAGATCCGCCCACCTATTCACCCCTAAAAATAAGCTTTTATATATAATGGCAATGAAATATCGAAAGAAAAAGGGACAAAAATATGGAATGAGAGAATAATAGAATGTGATCTTTGTCTTTGGCAGGAAAATAAGAAATGGAGAAAAAATATACTATAAAAAAATGCAGATTTCTCCTTTGACGCCGCGATTGGAACGAGTCCCACACACGATTTTTTTATAAAAGATATAATGACTGGTATTCTAAACAATAAAAGTAATAAAGACATTTTAGAGTAACACCCTTGCCTGATTGGATGTCCTTCGCTCATCAACTGCAGTCATGCGCTGCCTCTTGAACCACGGCAGCGACTTCCCCCTACAATATCTCGATTGACATATCTGTTTTATTTATATACAAACGTTTAAATGCACACGTTCATAGCTATACAACGCGCGCGCGCGCACGCACACATATCCCTTACCAACTAATTCTGATCGCCCCTCGCCACGATTGTTTAGTGGCTTAAGACCCCAGACATCGTATTCACGACCGCGGGTCCCAAGCCTCAAAGGGAGCTTTTCCTCTGACTGCGCCCCTCGCCCGGGGCTAAAGGAAATTTGAAAAGCCGGAATGATGGCTTTAAGTCGGGGACTGGGATTATGATGGCTTTGGGGTCGAGGACGGGTATGATTGGTTGGATTCGGAGGTCGAGGTTGGAAGATCATGGGTCGAGGATTCGGACTCGGAGGACAAAAAATTCGGTTTTCGATACTGGGACCTGGAGGACGAGGTCGGGACGAAGAATCGTGATGATTAAATCGTCCCCCACCGCCTCAAATTTCCTAAAGGTTGGAGATAAGGATGAGAGGGAATGAGAGGGAGGAAAGTGATTGTGACGCAGGGAGATTCTCCCTCGGACATCTGCGTTTTGATGAATGAATCGATTGCCTACCTACCATGGGTGGCCAAGCCACCCCCGTCAGTCCCAGTCCCAAGCCCGGGGTAAAAAGAAAATGTTAATAAAAGGTACCCGGCCTCTCCGTGGAAAAGGAACTGGGACCCTACCCCGTACTCATCCAAGAGCATCACAACATGAAAAAAATAAATTAAGTACATGCTGTGACCACGGCGGTCAGACATGAACTCCGTAAAAAAAAAAAAAAAAAAAAAAAAAAAAAAAAAAAAAAAAAAAAAAAAAAAAAAAAAAAAAAAAAAAATTATATATATAATTTTATATTAATATTAATATATATATATATAATTTTATTATATATTTTTTATATAACATTATACACATTTAAAAATTTAAATTTTATTATATAGTATGTTTGATATATAGTATATATAAACCCCAAAAATTCATATACATATATTGCAAGTACATATATATATATATATATATATTTATATAATATATTATATATATATATATATTTTTTTTTTTTTTTTTTTTTTTTTTTTTTTTTTTTTTTTCTTTATGTAAGCTGAAAAAACAGAAAGGACTTTTTGTTCAGCCCCGTCTGGAAATTGTGACAAATCCCCCCCAAAAAAAAATTACTTTGATTAAAATATTCTTGACGGTTTTTTACTACATCAGTACTATGAACACACCCCCATAAGGCGCGGGGCGCCGCAGCGAATCCTTTTTAACTTCCCCCCCTTGCCCCTCGCCACGGTGGCCCAGGGGAAGGCGCCTTTTTCTAATAGGCTGCGCGGGTTTTGAGTCCCCCCCGACCGGGCTGAAGACATTTTTTTTTTTTTCTTTATTTTAAGAATGATTTCGAAATGAGTAGAAATTAATATTTGAATAAGAATGAAAAAGAAAAAAAAGAAAGAAAAAAAAGAAAGAAAAAAAAGAAAGAAAAAAAGAAGAAAGAAAAAAAGAAAGAAAAAAAAAAAACATACATGTAGAAAAGGGGCCCCAGCGATCTAGGTTTAAATCTTTGGCAAAATTTTAATCACATTTAAAAAAAAAAATCAGACGGGTGTAAATATTTTCTCTCTTTTCGGTTTTAGAGGAAGTTTTTTGTATGTGAATAAAAAAAGCAGAGGAAAGACAGGGGAAGGAAGGAAAGGAAGGGAAAGGCAGGGGAAAGGCAGGGAAGCAAGGAAAGGCAGGGAGAAGAGAGGGGAAAGACTGGGGAAGGCAGGAGAAAAGCAAGCACGGGGAGGGGAGAGGAAAGGCAGGGAAAGGCAGGGGGAAAGCATGGGGAAGGGAGGGGAAAGGGAGGGAAAGGGAGGGAAAGGCAGGGGAAGGGAGGGGAAACATTAAAGAGGGAAAGACAAGGATTAAAAACTGGAAGGAGATGGAAAAGGAGCAAATAGAAAAAAGAATAAAAAGGTAAAAGAAATGAAGAAAGAGGAAAAGAAAAAGGAAAGCGAAGCAGAAGAAAAGAAGAAGATGAAGGAGGAGAAGCAGAAAAACAAGAAAACAAAGAATAGAAACATAAAAAGATTATGTATTTTCCATTTTGGGCGAAGAAAAAATAACAAAAAAAAAAAAATAATCAGGAGAAAATAGAATAAAAATTGTGAAAAAAACACGTAGAAAAACGAAAAAAAACCATCCCATTCACACACAAAAAAGGAAAAAAAAAAAACAAGAGAAAAAAACATAAAAAAGAGAAGAAAGAGAGAAATAAGAGAAAAAATGAAAAAATGGAAAAGAAACAAGAAAAAGAAAATAGAGAAAGAAAAAAAATAAGAGAGAGAGAAAAGAAAAAGAAATGAAACAAAAGAAAAAAAAAAAAAAGGGGAAGATAGAAAGAAATAGAGAAAAAAGAGAAAGAGAGAAAAAAAAAAGAAAGAGGAGAAAATAAATATATAAAAATGAGAAGAACGAAACAAATAAGAGAAAAAAAGGAAGAAGGAAAAAGAAGAAAAAAAATGTAAAAAGGAGAAGCGAGAAAGAAATACGAGAGAGAAAAAAAGAAGAAAGAAAGAAGGAAAGAGGAGAAAAAAATAAAAAGAAGAACGAAATAAACAAACAAAAGAAAGGAAAGAAAAGAAGAAAGGAGAAACAAAAACAAACAGAAAAAATAGACATATGAAAAAGAAAAGAAAGAAAAAAAAAAATAGAGAAAAAAATAAAAAGAAGAAAAAAGGTGAGATGAGAAAAAAAAGAGAAGAAAGACAAAAACACTAGAGAGAAAACACACACACACACACACACACACACGCGTGCGCGCGCGCACACACACACACACACACAAACACACACGCGCGCACACACACACAGACACAAACACACACGCACACACACACACAAACACACACACACACACACACGAACACACACACACGAACACACACCACACACACACACACACACACACACACACACAACACACACACACACACCACACACACACGACATGCACACACAAGCCCGCCCGCGTTTCACATCCAAAAGAAAGGGGCGGAGTTACGGAAATACCCCTTCCAAACATGTGTTCTTAATCCTCGCCACCGTGGCCGAGCGGGTTAAGGCGCCCGTCTCGAACCCGGAACCGCGGGGCCGATTACGCGGTTGCGGGTTCGAATCCCCTCCCCCCCCCGCCCGGGGCTGAAAGACATGAAAAGCCCCGGGCACCCCCCCCCCTTTTATTTATCAGAATTTTTTACGGAACGAGTTGAAAATGAATTAATTTATAATAATGATAATAATAATAATAATAATAATAATAATATTAATAATAATAATAATAATAATGATAATAATAATCATAATAACAATAATATCAACAATGATACTATTATTACTATAATGATAACATTAATGATGCTAATAATAAAATGGTGGCGATAATGATAATAATCAGAATAATAATGAAAATGGTAACAGCAGCAATAACCATGCTGATAACGGCAATAAAAGTAGTAACACAATAAAACATAAAAAAAAAAAAACTGAAAAAAAGGAAAAAGGGAAAAATGAAAAAAAAAGATATGTGGAAAGCCCTCGCTGAAAAGACGGGAAAGGGGTTTAGTTGCAGCCTCGGTGGGGATAAAGCCCGCAATCCCTCCCCATAAAAAAAAAATCGTTACACTTCGATTATCGTATTATTGAACATTTTTTACTCCATCAGTAATACATGAACACATACACATACGCGCGCGCGTGTGCGCATTAAATACCCTTTATATTTATAATTGTTGCTCCTCGCCACGGTGGCCGAGTGGGTTAAGGCCCCTTTTTCGAACCCGCGATCGCGGGGCTGAATACGCGGTCGCGGGTTCGAGTCCC
Source organism: Penaeus monodon (assembly GCF_015228065.2). Classification (NCBI taxonomy): domain Eukaryota; kingdom Metazoa; phylum Arthropoda; class Malacostraca; order Decapoda; family Penaeidae; genus Penaeus; species Penaeus monodon. Next base: position 50,248,037 of record NC_051388.1, on the reverse strand, counting down.
CCACGCCCGGGGCTGAAGGACAATTTTTTGTATTTTATTGATAAGAATGATTTACGAAATGAGTAGAAATTTGGAAAAAGAATGAAAGAAGAAAGAAAAAAGAAAGAAAGAAAGAAAGAAAGAAAAGAAAAAACAATTGCGACCTCACACGAGACTAAAAAGAGGATAAAAATATAAAAAGGAGAACGGAATAAAACCTGAGAGGAAAGAAAAAGAAAAAAGGAGAAACAAAAAAAGAGAAACAATAGACATATGAAAAGGAGAAGAAAGAAAAAAAAAATAGAGAGAAAAATAAAAAAGAAGAAAAAGGTGAGTGAAGATGAAAGAGAAGGAGAGAGGATGATAGAGAGAAGGGGAGAGGATACGAGAGAGAAAGGGAGAGGATGCGAGAGAGAAAGGGAGAGGATGCGAGAGAGAAAGGGAGAGGATGCGAGAGAGAAAGGGGGGGAGGATGCGAGAGAGAAAGGGTAAGGATGCGAGAGAGTGGGGAGAGGATGCGAAAAGAGAAAGTGGAGAGGATGCGAGAGAGAAAGGGAGAGGATGCTAGAGAGAAGGGAGAGGATGCAAAGAGAGAAGGGGAAGGATGCGAGAGAGAAAGGGAGAGGATGCGAGAGAGGAGGGGAGAGGGATGCGAGAGAGAAAGGGAGAGAGAAGGGGGAGAGGATGCGAGAGAAAACGGAGAGAGGATGCGAGAGAGAAAGGGAGGGGGATGCGGGTTGCGGGAGTGGAGGCAGGTTACAGACTCTGGCAGGAGAGGAGGTTTCAAACTTTACAATAATTTATTTATCCACACACACACACACACACACACACACAACACACACACACACGCGCGTGTACACACACACACACACACACACGCGCGGGGCGCACACACACACACACACACACACACACACACAACACACACACGGCGCGCGCGCACGTACACACACACAACACACACACAACACACACACACAACACATATACACACACATGGATACACACACACACACACACACACACACACACACACACACGCATACACACACACGCACACACACACACACACACGGATGCACACGCAAGCCCGCCCGCGTTCACATCCAAAAAGAAAGGGGCGGAGTTACGGAAAACCCCTTCCAAACATTACTTCTTAATCCTCGCCACCGTGGCCGAGCGGGTTAAGGCGCCGTCTCAAACCCCCGCAACCGCGGGCCGAATACGGGGGACGCGGGTTCGAATCCCCCCCCTGCCCGGGGCTGAAAGACATGGAAAGCCCCGGGCAACCCCCACCCCCTTTTTATTTATCAGAATGTTTTACGTAACGGGTTGAAAATGAATAAATTAATAAAAATAATAATAAAAAAGATAATAATAATAATAATAATTAGTGACTCGGTGTTTGATTTTAATTAGCAGATCTAAGGAGACTTTTGCATAAAAAAAATAATGATAATAATATAAACAGACCCAGCCAGCTGTTTACCCCGAAAGAAAAAAAGAAAAAGAAAAAGCTTTTATAAATAAAGGCAATGAAATAGCTAAAGAAAAATGGAAATAAAAAACATATATTTGAAAATTACAGAATGCGATCTTGTAAAAAGGGCCCAAAACGGGAGAGAGAGAAAAAAGAAAGAAAAGTACTATTTTGACCCACGATAAAATTTTTAAAATCTAAATAATAAATGTAATTAAAAATATGTTGGGAGTACCACCCCTGCAGTTCAGCGCGCTACCTTTTCAGTATTTAAACTCAATTTTTATGTATTTACCTTCAATCTATAATTCTCTCTCTCTCTCTCTCTCTCTCTCTCTCTCTCTCTCTCTCTCTCTCTCTCTCTCTCTCTCTCTCTCTCTCTCTCTCACCACCCCACACACACACACAGACATATATATTGGGGAGCGCGGGTGTTATATATTTTCCCACCACATGTATGTGGTAAAGATTATGAAATATTAATTGTGATGATATGATAATATTAATAAAATGAAAATATAATAATAATAAAAAAATAATAATAATAATAATAATATAATAATAATAATAATAATAATAATAATAATGACAATAACATATATAGCGATGAAAATAAAGATAATAAAGTCCCATTATGTCTTTTCTTGATCGATTGTTTTCTTAGCTTTTTCCTATTCCTATATGAGGTCGCCAAGATGATCAAATTTTACCAGATATCTTTTATGGCCGGATGCCCCTCGCCACGGTGGCCGAGCGGGTTAAGGCGCCTGTCTCGAATCCGCAATCGCGGGGCTGAATACGCGGTTGCGGGTTCGAGTCCCCCACGTCCGGGGCTGAAAAACATGAAAAGCCCTGGGCACTCCCCCACTCCCCAAAAATAACTTTTATCTATCAGAAGGTTTTACGTAACGAATAGAAAATGAACAAAATAATAATAATAATAATATTGATAATGATAATAATGATAATAATAGTGATGATAATAAAAACAAAAACAGGTCGCAACCGGATACCTGTTCACCCCAAAAGGATAGGCTTTTACATATAATGGTTATGAAATATCAAGAGAAAAATAATAGATAAAAAAATGTATGTAAAAATTTACAGAATGTGATCTTGTCTGTGGGTTGAAGACGAGAAGATATAGAGGGGAAAAAGAGAAAAGTTGAACATGAAAAATGCACATATCTACTTTGACCCGCGATAGAAAGAATAACCTCGGGTATCATCCCACACATAAGAAAAAAGTTGAAGATATAATAACAATAACTTAAAAAAAAGATAATAATAACAATAAAATAAAAAAAAAAACAAAAAAGCCAAGGAACCAACCTCGCAGGTAACACCAACACCTCACAAGCCATGGCAGCGATTTCTCCTGTAACACCTCCCTTTGACATATATATATATATATTATATATATATATATATATATATATATATATATATATATATATATATATATATATATATGTAAAATACGTTTATATCTAAACACACACTCTCTCACACACACACGCATGCATACATATGAGGGTTACCTATAGGTAAGGGTTTTGGACCAAGAAATAGACATGATGAAAATAGAAAAAAACTACTTGAGGTTAAAAAGAAGGGAAGAATATATCACATATGCATGCAAATGTAGATAATGATAATTATGATGATGATGATGATGATGATGATGATGATGATGATGATGATGATGATGATGATGATGATGATGATAATGATGATAATAATAATAGTACTGATAATAATAATAATAATAATAATAATAATAATGATAATAATAATAATAATAATAATAATAATAATAATAATTATTATTAATGATACTATTTTTAATAATACTTATGTTAATAACTATAATGATAATAATCATGATTATTAAAATGACAATAATGATAGTAATTATAACAGTAACAATGGCAATAATAAATATGATAAAAGTAGCAGGGATAATGATAGTGGAAATATTAATGATATTAAAAATAGGAATGGTAATAACAGTGGTAATAGATAATAATGCTACTGATAAAAGTGATGCTAATGATGGCGATAATGATAATGGTGATGTAGTGGACTGTATGATTATAATGGAGGTTTTCGAAAAGCATACTTATGGATTTCTTCCTCGGCAGCTTGCCTCTCATGTTAGCCGAATAATACAGAAAAAATGTCCCATCAGCACAAACTCTACGGGACCTTCCCGCTACATTTAAATAGGGACATAATTCATTTAACGCAAGCTGGATGGGTGGACGAAGCTGCTGAAACCTGTACGTCGAAGAGGCGAAGACACCACCCCTTGTTAGAGAAGAAGAGGGCGCACCGATTCCCTATAATAAGCGGGGATCGTAAGTTTCTTTTTCTTTTTATTATTTTATTTTATTTTATTTTTATTTATTATTAAAAAAAAAATCTACAGAATAGTTTATGGAAGCCTATCCGAATAATGAATTATGGAAGAACATATTAATATAATGTGCCACGTCCATAACGTGTTAAGGGATGGGGACTCGAGGAAACAAAGAAGGAAACTATAATTTAGTTATAGCTAAACATTTTCTTTTTATTAATACTTTACTTTTCAAGTTATTGTCATCTTTAAGAAGAATCTCCATCTATTAAAATCAAATTTTTCATTTAACTCACAGCTATTAGGATTTACTTGACCCAAAATATAAAATAAAAACCTTGACCGTAAGATACGCACTTTGCTTCCCGTGCTTCTTGTAGCGCAGGTGTATGATTAGGTGATTCTCACCTTTTCGGGGAGTAGCTGCTGCAGGCTGAGGCAGGAGGCACCCCAGGGAAAGGGCTATTTTTTAATGTACGAATAATGGAAATATAATAGTATGGATGAAGGATCGGTACACTACAGTAACAACAATAACCATACTGATAACGGCAATAAAATCAGTAGGACAATAAAAAATCAACATTACATCTTGCCCCACGTTGAAAGATGTGGAAGCCCTCACCGAAAAGAGAGAAAGGAGATTTAGTTGCAGCCTCGTCTGGGGTTAAATGACAGAACCCCTCCATATCAAAAAAAAAAAAAAAAAAAAAACGTTACATTTCAATTATCGTATTATTGAACGTTTCTGAATCCATCAGTAAAAACATGAAGAACACACATGCGCGCGCGCGCAATAAACTACCCTTCTCACTTCCTCCCGATGCCATTCGCCACGGTGGCCGAGCGGGTTAAGGCGCCTGTCTCGGATCCGCGATCGCGGGTTGAATACGCGTTCGCGGGTTCGAATCCCACCCAAAAAAAAAAAAACTTTTATTTATGAGAATGTTTTACAAAATGAGTAGAAAGGATATATGAATAAGAATAGGAGCAAAAAGGGAAGAAAGAAAGAAAAAAAAGAAAGAAAGAAAGAGAAAAAAAAAACGGTTGCGCCTCACGCGGGACTGAAACCCGGCCACCTATCACTCTAAATTATAAAATAATGGTAATGAGATATCTAAAGAAAAAGGGACAAAAGTATGTAAATATGAGAATTATAGAATCTGATCTTGTCTGTGGCATATATATATATATATAAAAATATAAAATATATATTATATATATATATTTTATATATATATATATATAATATATATATATATAATGCTGATTACTTTGACCCGCGATGGAATTATTCCACACACGATTTTTTAAAAATATATAATGACCGTATTCTAAAAAATAAAGTAAAACAACCCTATTTAGAGTACCACCTTTGCCTGATTGGATTGTCCTTCAGTGCGCTGCCTCTGAACCCAGGCAGAGACCTCCCCTAAAACACGCGATTGACATATATATTATATATATACACACCACACGTTATATCTGTGGAAAGGAAAACCTGAGGATGCGTGAGAGAGGGGTGAGGATGCGGGTTGCGGGAGCTGGAGGCAGGTTTTCAGGCTGTGGCAGGAGAGGAGGTTTCAAACCTCACAATGATTTATGAATCCATACACACAGACACACACACACACACACACACACACACACACATACATGCACACACATAGACACATACACACAAATACACACACAAATACACACACATGCACAGACACATACACACACAACACACACACAAATACACACGCATGCACACACACACACACACACCACACAACACACACACACACACAAACACACACCCACACACACACACTCACACACCACACACCCCACACACACACACACACATACACACACACACACACACACACCCCACACACACGCATTTAGTTATAGCTAAAAAAAACTTTTTATTAATACTTTTACTTTTCAAGTTATTGTCATCTTTTAAAAATAATCTCCCTCTATTAAAATCAAAATTTCATTTTAAATCACAGCTATTAGGATTTACTTGACCCAAAAAAAAAAATAAAAACCTTGACCGTAAGATACGCACCCTTTTCTTCCCGTGCTTTCTTTAGGCAGGTGTAGATTAGGTGATTCCTCACCTTTCGGGGGAGTAGCTGCTGCAGGCTGAGGCTGGGGCACCCTAGGAAAAGGGCTATTTTTTAATGTACGAATAATGGAAATATAATAGTATGGATGAAGGATCGTACACTACAGTAACAACAATAACCATCTGATAACGGCAATAAAACAGTAGGACAATAAAAAATCAACATTCATCTTGCCCCACGTGAAAGATGTGGAAGCCCTCACCGAAAAGAGAGAAAGGAGATTTAGTTGTAGCCTCGCGTGTGTGAAGTGTGTGAGTGTGTGTGTGTGTGTGTGTTTGTGTGTGTGTGTGTTGGGGTGTGTGTGTGTGTGCATGCGTGTGTATTTGTGTGTGTGTGTGTGTGTGGGTGTCGGTGTGTGTGTGTGTTTGTTGGTGTTTTGTGGTGTGTGCATGCGTGTGTATTTGTGTGTGTGTGTGTGTGTATGTGTGTGGTTTTGTGTGTGCATTTGTGTGTGTGTGTGGGGTGTGTGTGTGCCCGCGTTCACATCTAAAAAGAGGGGGAAGGGCGGAGTTACGGAAATACCCCTTCAAAAATTATTTTTTAATCCTCGCCACCGTGGCCGAGCGGGTTAAGGCGCCCGTCTCGAACCCGCAAACTGCGGGGCCGAATACGCGGTTTTCGGGTTCGAATCCCCTCCCCTCCCCCCCGGGGCTGAAACACCTGAAAAGCCCCGGGCAACCCCCCCCCCCTTTTAAAATCACAATGTTTTACGTAAAAGGGTTGAAAATGAATAAATTAATAATAATAATAATAAATAATAATAATAATAATATTGATAATAATAATAATAATAATAATAATAAAAACAGATTGCAAAACCCCGCAAAAGAAAAAGCTTTTACATATATTGGTAATAAAATAACTAAAGAAAAATAATAGATAAAAATATGTATATGAGAATTACAGAATGTGATCTCGTCTGTGGGTTGAAGGCAAGAAGATATGGAGAGAAAAGAGAAAAGCTGAACATGAAAAATTCAGATATCTGCTTTGACCCGCGTTGAAAGATAGAATAACCTCGGGTACCATCCAACACACAAGAAAAATGTTGAAGATATAATGACAATAACTTAAATAATAATAATAATAATAATAATAATTTAAAAAAATAATAATAACAATAATAATAATTATAATTATAATAAATTATAATTATAATTTATAATAAAAAATAATAATAATGATAATAATAATAATAATAATAATAATAAACAATAATATCAACAATGATACTATTTTTACTATAATGATAACAATAATGATTGCTAAATAAATGGTGCCGATAATGATAATATTCAGAATAATAATGAAAATGGAAACAACACAATAACCATACTGATAACGGCAATAAAAAGTTTAATACAAAAAAAATCAACATTGCATCTTGCCCCACGTTGAAAGATTGAAAAGCCCCGTGTGAGGATAAATGACGCAATCCCTCCCCATAAAAAAAAAAAAATCGTTCCATTTTGATTATCGTATTAGTGAACATTTTGACTCCTCAGTAATACATGAACACATACACATACGCGCGCGCGTGCGCGCATTAAATACCCTTTTATCTTACATATGTTGCTCCTCGCCAAAAGGGGGCCGAGTGGGTTAAGGCGCCTTTTCGAACCCGCGATCGCGGGGCTGAATACGCGGTCGCGGGTTCGAGTCCCCACGCCAAAGGGCTGAAAGACATTTGTTTTATTTTATTTATAAGAATGATTTACGTAATGAGTAGAAAATTTGAATAAGAATGAAAGAAGAAAGAAAGAAAGAAAAAAAAGAAAAACGATTGATACCTCACACGAGACTGAAATGCTTAAAAAGACCTGGCCACCTATTTACCCTAAAAAATAAACTTTTATATAATGGCAATGAAATATCTAAAGGAAAAGGGACAAAAATATGTAAATGAGAGAATTATAGAATGGATTTTGTCTGTGGCATGAAAATAAGAAATGGAAAAAAATAATACCTATAAAAAAATGCAGATTTTTACTTTGACCCCCGATGGAACTATCCACACACGATTTTTTTCTTTTTCTTTTTTCTTTTTTTTTTTTAAAATACACCCTTGCCTGATTTGGGTGTCCTTCCTCATCACTGCAGTTCAGTGCGCTGCCTCTTGAACCACGGCAGCGACTTCCCCTACAACACCTGCGGTTGACATTTTATGTTTATTTATATCTTCTTCTTTCTCTTTTAACGGTAGGGGTTTATTTTTTATAGACACGTTAAATACACACGTTTATACTATACAAACCCCGCGCACACACACAATTACCCTTACCAACTAATTCTGATCGCCCCTGCCACGTGTTTAGTAGCTTAAGGTCTCGTATTCACGACCGCTGATTGCGACCTCGCCCGGGTTGATGGACCTGAAAAGCTGCGCCACCCCCTCGAGAAAAAACAAACACATTTTTATATGAAAAAATTTTTTAGCATAAATTGCGCAAACCTCGGGATGGGCAGGGATACTATGCCGAAGATCAACGTCTAGATAACAATACGGCCCGGTTTGTACAAACTGTGCGAGGCCCGACCCAAATGAATATATTTACGGATATGCAAATAGACAGAAATAAATACATATCTATCACTCTGAACATGCATACCTAGCAGATAGATAAATAAATGTATATCTATCAGATAGATAGACAGATCTCTTTTAACGGTAGGTTCATGTCTGAGCCGCCGTGGTCCACAGCATGATACTTAATTGTAGTTTTCATGTTGTGATGCTCTTGGAGGGAGTACGTGGGTTGGGGCCCCAGTTCCTTGCCACGGAGAGTGCCGGTGGTACCTTTTAGGTAACATTTCTCTATTTATCCGGGCTTGGGACCAGCACTTGACTTGGGGGGCTGATAGCAGATACGGGCGTCTATTTCCGGCATATGTCTGTCCGAAATGTATAAAAAAATTCTTTGGGTTTGGGGCCCTGCCAATTTTAAAAAACCCGGCCTTTTAATAAATTTTTGGGAAAAACGAATTATATATATTATTTTATATATAATATAATATTATATATAATTATAAATATATATATATAAAATATTATATATTATTATATATAAACCCCTTTATCACACATATTTTAAAATTATATATATATATATATAATAAATATATTTTATATATATTATAAAATTTTATATATATATATATATATAATATTTATATACCCCACATACCAAAAACCCTATATTTGTCCACCCCAAAAAACACACCACACACCACACATATATATACATATATACATACATATATATAAATAGATATATATAAATATAAAATAATTATTTTATATATTATATAAAATATAAAAACCTATATACACACATAGTATAAAATATATATACATAAAATATATATTTTAAAATATTATATATATATTTTATATATATATAATTATATATAGATATATAAAAATTAAAATTATATATATAATAATATTATTATTATTATATGCACACATACCACAAAATTACATATATTTGTACACACCCACCCACACACACACACAAATATACATATATACATACATACATATATATTAATATATATATATTATATATATATAATTATTATATATATATATATATATATAATATATATACTTTAATATAAAATATGTTTTATTTTAAATAAAAATTTTAATATATATATATAATATATAAAAATGTAAAAATAATACACATATATTCATTACAAAATTTTAATATATACAAATATAATATATTTATAAAAATGAAATATATAATAAATTTTTTTTATATATACTATATAATATATATAAATATATTTTATATCTATAAAAAGAAAATGCATTATGTATAATTTTGTGTGTGTGTGTGGTGGGTGTGTGTATCCCCCATTTTATGAAAAGTGGGGTGTCTGTGGTGTATAGTTTTATAAAATATATAAAATATTATATAAAATTTTATTCAAAATATATTTTAATATATAATATAATATATATAATATATTATATATTAAAAATATATATATTTTATATATATATTATTAATATATTTTATTACTTTATGTGTGTATTAGGTATTTTAAAAATAAAATAGATAATATAGATAAAAGATTTTGGGATAAAAAAATATAATATATTATTTATATATATATTATTAAAAAAAAAATTATATATATAATATATATATATTTATTTATTATATCTATATCTATATCTTTTCTATCTATCTTTAAAATTATATACCTATTTTACACCCCTATGATATATATTTTATAATATTATATATTTTATATATATATTATATATATATAATTTAATATATAATATTAAAACCCCACATACACACCAAAACAATATGTGTATACACGCACACACCACACACACACACCCCTTATATACATATTACATACATATAAATATTATATATATATATTATATTATATATAATATAAAATTTTATATATATATATATTTTAAAAAATATATGTGGGTAAATATTTTACACATATTTTCATAACATTTATATAAAAATATTATAAATATGATATATTATATATTAATATATATATATATATATATTTTAATATATACACATTTTATTAATAACATTTTAATATATATAGTATATATATAATATTTTAAATATAATAATATATATATATATATATAATAATATTTATATATATATTATATATATTTTATTTTATATGTTCCCAAAAAGGAGAGCGGCGATTAGGTGTTAAAGTCTACGGCAATTGTAACCACATTTAAAGAGAAAAACCCAACCCGGTTTGTAAATATTCTCTCTTTTTTTCGTTTCGTGAAGAATTTTTTTGTAGTAAATTTAAAAAAGGGGCAGGGGGGAGGAAGGGGAAAGGGGGGAAAGGGGGGGGAAAGGCAGGGAGAAGAGAGGGGGGGGGGAAAGGGGAAAAAGGTAGGGGGAAAAGGGGGGGGGAAGGGAGAGGAAAGGCAGGAGAAAGGCAGGGGAAGGGGAAATGGGGGAGGGAGGGGGGGAAAGGGGGGAAGCAAAAAGAGGGAAAAAACAGGGTTTTAAAAAGGAGCAAAGAGAAAAAAAAAACAAAAAGGAAAAAGAAATGAAGAAAAAAAGGGAAAAAAAAAAAAAGAAAAGGGAACCCAGAAGAAAAAAAAGATGAAGGAGGAGAGGAGAAGCGGGGGAAAAACAAAAAACAAGGAAAAGAAACATAAAAAAGTTTATGTATTTTCCTTTTGGGCGAAAAAAAAAATAGTAGATAAAAAGAGGGAAAAAAAAATTGTGAAAAAAACGAAAACAAAAACGAAAAAAAAAAAAATCCCCTTTTACACAAAAAAAGGGAAAAAAAGAAAAAAAAGGGGAAAAAAAAAACATAAAAAAGAGAGGAAGAGAGAAAAAAAAAAAAGAAAAAAAAAGGGAAAAAAAAAAGGGAAAAAAAACATAAAAAAAGAAAAAAAGAAATAAAAAAAGGGAGAGAGAGAAAAAAAAAAAAAAGAAATGAAAAAAAGGGAGAAGATAAAAAGAAAAAAAAGAAAAGGAGAAAAAGATATGAAAAAAGGGGAAAAGCGAAAAAGAAATACGAGAGAAAAAAAAAGAAAGAAATAAAAGAAAAGGGAGAAAAAAAAAAAAAGGAGAAGAACGAAAAAACGAGAGAGGAAAGAAAAAAACAAAAAGAAAACTAAAAAAAAAAAAAAAAATAGAAAAATAAAAAAGAAGAAAGAAAAAAACATTTAAGAAAAAACACCCCAAAACCCCCACACACACACACAAACAGGGCCGGGCCCACGTTACCCCTTAAAAAGAGGGGGAAGGGCGGAGTTAGGGAAATTTCCCCTTCCAAACATGTGTTTTTTAAAATCCTCGCCACCGTGGCCGACTTTTTTTAAGGCCCCCGTCTCGAACCCCCCAAACCGGGGGCCGAATACGCTTTTGGGGGTTTCGAACCCCCCCCCCCCCCCCCCGCCCGGGGTTTGAAAAAAATGAAAACCCCCGGGGAAACCCCCCCCCTTTTTATTTTCCCCAATTTTTTAGGGAAGGTTTAAAAAAATAAATTAAATTTTATAATAAGGGATAAAATAAAAAAATAAAAATAAAAATAAAAATAATAATAATACAAATAATAATAAAAAATCAAAATAATATTATTAAAAAAAAAAAAAAAAAAAAAATTTTTTTTATAATAAAATAAAAAATAAAAAAAATAATAATAATAGTAATAATAATAAAAAATAATAAGAATAAAAAAATAAATAAACAATTATAATAAAAAAATTTAATAAAAATATATCAACAATGTTTACTATTTTTACTAAAATGATAACTTTAATGATGCTAATAATAAAAGGGTGGCGAAAAATTGATAAAATCAGAATAAAATGAAAATGGTAACACAGCAAAACCATGCGGGAAAACGGCAATAAAAGTTTTAACGCAAAAAACATAAAAAAAAAAAAAAACAAAAAAAAAGGAAAAAGGGGAAAAATAAAAAAAAGGATTTTGTGGAAAGCCCTCGCTGGAAAGACGGGAAAGGAGGTTTATTTCCCACCCTCGGTGAGGATAAAGGGACGAAAACCATCCCAAAAAAAAAAAAACATTACATTTCGTTTATCGTTTTAAATTTGAACTTTTTTTTGACTCCTCAAAAACGGGGTGCCGAAATTTAAAAACCCTTTTTTAATTTACCTCCCGTCGCCCCTCGCCACGGTGGCCGAGTGGGTTAAGGCCCCCTTTTTCGAAACCCCCCGACGCGGGCTAAATCGCGGTCGGGGGTTCGGTCCCCCACCCCCGGGGCTAAAAGGACTTTTTTTTAAAAAATTTTTTTTTTATAAAAATGTTTTTACGAAATAAGTAGAAATTTGAATAAAAATTTGAAAAGAAAGAAAGAAAGAAAAAAGAAAAAAAGAAAGAAAAAAAAAAAACAAATTGCAAACCTCACACGAGACGGGAAAAAGGGGGAAAAAGATAAAAAGGGAACGGAATAAACAAGAGGGGGAAAGAAAAGAAGAAAGGAGAAACAAAAAAAGGAAAAAAATAGACATATGAAAAAGAAAAGAAAAAAAAAAAAAAATAGAGAGAAAAAAAAAAAAAAAAAAAAAAAGTTTAAAGTGAAGATGAAAGAGAAGGAGAAAAGGATGATAGAGAGGGGGGGGAAAAGGGGAATGCGAGAGAAAAAAGGGGTGAGGAGGAGAGAAAATTGGGAGAGTAGCAGGAGAGAAAGGGAGGGGGAAATGAAAAAAAGAAAGGGGAGGGGAATGCGAGAGAAAAATGGAGAGGTGCGAGAGAGAAAGGGAGGGGAATGCGAGAGAGAAAGGGAGAGGATGCGGAGAAAAGGGGAGGGGGATGGGGAGAGAGTTTGGGGGAGGGGAATGCAAAGAGAAAAAGGGAGAGGATCGAGAGGGGAAAGGGGAGAGGAGCGAGAGAGAAGGGGAAGGATCGAGGAGAAATTTGGAGAGGAGCGAGAGAAAAAGGGAGAGGTGCGAGAGAAAAAAGGGAGAGGATACGAGAGAGAAGGAGAGAAGAGGCAGAGAGAATGGGAGAGGATTGGGGGGAGAGAAAGTGAGGGGAATGCGAGAGGGGAAGGGGGAGAGGAAGCGAGAAAAGAAAGTGGAGGGGGGCGAGAGAGAAGGGGAGAGGATCCCGAGGAGATTGGGAGAGGATCCCGGGGGAAGAAAAAGGGGAAAGAAGGATGCGAGAGAGAAGGGGAGAGGATCGAGGGGAGAATGAGAGAGGATGCGAAAAGAAAAAGGGAGAGGAGGGCGAGAGATATTGGGAGAAATGCAAGAAAAGAAGGGAGAAGAACGAGAGAGAAGGAGAGATGTTTGCTAGAGGAAGGGGAGGGGGATCCCGGGGAGAGAAGGGGAGAGAATGCAAAAAAGGGAAAGTGGAGAGGATGGGAGAGAGGGGGGGAAAGAGGATGCGAGAGAGAAAGGGGGAGAGGAGGGCGAGAGAGAAAGGGAGAGGATGGGGAGAGAAAAGGGGAAAGGAGGATATGAGAGAGTTTGGGGAGGGGTGCGAGAGAGAAAGTGGAGAGGATCGAGGAAAAAGGGGGAGAGGAGCGAGGGGAAAAAATGAGAGAGGAGGGCGAGAGAGAAAGGGAGAGGATGCGAGAGATATTGGGAGAGAATGCAAGAGAGAAGGGGAGAAGATACGAGAGAGAAGGAGAGATGATGCTAGAGAGAAGGGGAAGAGGATGCGGAGGAGGGAGGAGGATGCGAGAGAAAAGGGAGAGGAGGCGAGAGAGAAAGGGAGATGATGAAAAAGGGGAGGGAGGAGGATGCAAAGAAAGGGGAGAGGATGTGAAAAAGGACGGGGGGAAAAGGATGCGAGGGAGAAAGGGGGGAGGATGCGGGGAAGAGGGGGAAGAGGATGCGAGAGAGAAGGGAGGGGATGCGAGAGAAAAAGGAGGGAGGGGGAGAGAGAAGGAGAGGGATGCGAGAAAAGACGGAGAGAGGTTTCCAGGGAGAAGGGGAGGGGATGCGAGGGGGAGAAGGGAAGAGGATGCGAGAGAGACGGAGAGAGGTCGAGAGGACGGAGAGAAGATGCGAGAAAAGAAAGGGGAGGATGCGAGAGAGAAAGGGAGAGGATGCAAAGGGGAAAAGGGGAAGGGGAAATTGCGAAAGAGAGGGAGAGGATCGGGGAGAAAAGGGGGAAGGATGCGAAGGAGAAGGAAACACGATGCGAGAGAAAAAGGGGGAAAAGGATGCGAGAGAGAATGGGAGGGGATGCAAGAGAGAAGGGGGGAAGGGGGAAGCGAGAGAAAAGGGGAGGGGAAATGCGATAGGGGAAAGGGGGGAAAATGCGAAAAGGAAGGGGAAGGATGCGAGAGAAAAAAGGGAAAAGGGATGCGAGAGAGAAGGGGAAAAAATGCGAGAAAGAAAGGAGTGGATGCGGAGAGAAAGGGGGGGGAATGCGAGAGAGAAGGGGAGAGGATGGAGAGAGAAGGGGGGGAAAAATCGAGAGAAAAGGGGAGGGGAAATGCGAGAGAGAAGGGGAAGGATCGAGAGAAAAGGGGGGAGGATGCGAAAAGAGAAGGGGGGGGGGTTTGCGGAGGAGAGAGGGAGAGGATGCGAGGAGGGGAGGGGAGAGGAGGGGGGAAAAAAGAAAAAGGGAAGAGGATGCAAGAGAAAAGGGGAGGGATGCGAGAGACAAAGGGAGGGGGATGCAAAGAGAGAAGGGGAGAGGATCCAAAGGAGAGCCCGGGGGAAGGAAGGGAAAGAGGAAAGGGAAGGATGCGAGAGGGGGAAGGGGGAGGATGCGAGAAAAAGGGGGGAGGGATGCGGGAGGAGGGAGGGGGTGCGAGAAAGAATGGGAGGGGGTGCGAGGGGAAAAGGGGAAAAACCACGATGGGGAGGAAAAAGGGGGAGAGGATGCGGAGGGGAAAGGGAGAGGAGCGAGAGAGAAAGGGAAAGGTTTTGCGAAAGGGGAAGGGGAGAGGATGCAAAGAGAGAAGGAAGAGGGATGCGAGAGGGGAGGGGAGAGGGGATGCGAGGGGAGACGGAGAGAGGATGCAGAGAGAAAGGGAGAGGTTTCCCAGAGAGAAGGGAGAGGTTTGCGAGAGAAAAGGGGGAACACGATGCCGAGGGGAGAAAGGGAGAGGATGAGAGAGAAAAAGGGAGAAAAATGCGGGGAGAAAAAAGGGAAGGGGATGGGAGAGAGAAGGGGAGAGGATGCGAGGGGAAAAAGGGGAGGGGATGCGAGAAAAGAAGGGGGGGAGGTGCGAGGAGAAGGGGGGGAGGTGAGAGGGGAAAAGGGGGAAAAGGATCAGGGGAAAAGGGGAAGAGGATGCGAGAGAAAAAGGGGAGAGGATGCGAGGGAAAAGGGAGGGATGCGAGAGGAAGGGGAGAGGATGCGAGAGAGAAAGGGGGAAAGGGGGAAAAATTTGCGAGAAAAAAGGGAAAGAAGGATACGAGAGAGTTTTGAAGAGAAATGCGAGAGAGACGGAGAGAGGATCGGGGAGAAAAGGGGGAAGGATGGGGAGAGAGAAGGGGAGGGGATGTGGAGAGAAGGGGAGAGGATGCGAGAGAGAATGGAGAGGGAGGCGAGAGAGACGGAAAAGGGGGATGCGAGAGAAAAGGGAAGAGGATCGAGGAAAAAGGGAGGGTTTTGAGAGAGAAGGGGAAAAGGATGCGAGGGGGGGGGAGAGGATGGAGGAGAAAAGGGGAAGGATGGGGGAGAGGGGAAGGGGGAAGGGGAAATGCGAGAGGGGAAGGGGAGAGGATCCCGAGAGAGGGGGGAGGGATGCGAGAGAGACGGAGAAGGATGCGAGAGAAAAGGAAAGAGGATGCGAAAAAGAGACGGAGAGAGGATCGGGGAGGGGAAGGGGAGAGGGATGAGAGGGAGGGGGAAAGAGGATGCGAGAAGAAGGGGGGGAGGATGCGAGAGAGAAAGGGGAAGGATGCGAGAGAAAAGGGGGAGGGGATGCAGAGAGAAGGGGAGAGGATGCGAGGGAGAAAGAGAGGATGCGAGGGGGAGAAGAGGAGGGGATGCGAGAGAAAAAGGAGAGAGGTGCGAGACGAGGAGAGAGGATGCGAGAGAAAAAGGGGGAGGGGGAATGCGAGAGAGAAGGAAAAAGAGGATGCAGACAGCCCTGGGGGGAGGATGCGAGAGGGGAAGGGGGAGAGGATGCAAGAGGGGAAGGGGGGGGAAAGCAAAGAGAGAAGGAGAGGGGATGCGAGAGAAAAAGGGAGAGGATCCCAAGAGAAAAGGAAAGGGGGATGCAAAGAGAAAAGGGGGAAGAGGATCCAAGAGAAAAGGAGAGGGATGCGAGGGGAGAAAAAGGAAAAGGTGCGAGAGGGGAAGGGGGAGGGGATGCGAGAGAAAAGGGAGAGGGGGAGCGAGAGGGGGGGGGGGAAAGAGGGTGCGAGAAAAGGGGGAAGGGAGAGGATGCGAGAGAGAAGGGGAGGGGGAAGGGGGGCAAGGGAGAAGGAAAGAGGATGCAAGAGAAAAGGAAAGGGGGATGCAGAGAGAAAAAAGAGGATGCGAGGAGAAGGAAGAGGATGCGAGAAAAAGGAAAGGGGATCCCGAGAAAAGAAGGGGAGGAATGCGAGAGAGAAGGAAGAGGATCGAGAGAGAGGGAAAGAGAGGAAGCGAGAGAAAAGGAAAGAGAGGAGGGAAAGAGAAAAGGGAGGGGATGCGAGAAAAAGGGGAGAGGTTTCGGGAGAGATGGGGAGAGGTGCAAAGAAGAAAGGAAAGAGGAGGGCCAAAAGGGGAAAAGGAAAGAGGATGCGAGAGAAAAGGGAAAGAGAGGAAATGCGAGAGAGAGGGGGGGGGAGGAGGGCGGGGAAGGAGAATGGGAAAAAGGATGCGAGAGAGTTTTGGGAAGGGGATCCCGAGAGAAAAGGGGGAGAGGATCGAAGAAAAGGGGGAAAGAGGAGGCGAGGGGAAAAGGGGGAGGGGTTTGCGAGAGGGTTTGGGGAAAAGGTGCGAGAGAGAAGGGGAGGAGGATGCAAAGAGAGAAGGGAGGAGCGAGAGAGAAGGGGAAGGGTTTGCAGGGGAGAAGGGGAGGGGATGCGAAGAAAAGGGGGAAAAGAGGGATGCGAGAGGGGAAGGGGGGAGGGATGCGAGAGAAGGAGAGAGTTTTGCGAGAGAAAGGGGGAAGGGATGAGAGAGAGAGACGGAGAGGGGGATGCGAAAAAGTTTGTAAAAAAAACCCCCAATAGAAACGAAAAAAAAAAAAATCTCCTTTCCCAAAAAAGAAAAAAAAAAACCCTAGAAAAAAAACCTCATAAAAAAGGAAAAAAGTAAAAAAAAAAATAAAAAGAAAAAAAAAGGGGAAAAAAAAATAAGAGAAAAAAAAAAGAAAGGAAAAAAAAAAGAGGAAAAAATAAATATATAAAAATGGAAAAAACCCGAAAAAAAAAAGAAAAAAAGAGTAAAAAGGGAAAAAGGAGAAAAAAGATTTTGAAAAAAGGGGGAAGAGAAAAAAGAAATACGAGAAAAAAAAAAAAGAAAGAAAAAAAAGAAAGAGGAGAAAAAAATAAGAGGAAAGAATGAAATAAACAAGAGACAAAGAAAAAAGAAAAGAGAAAAAAAAAAAAGAAAAAAAAATAGACATATGAAAAAGAGAAAAAAAAAAAAAAAAAAAAAAATAGAGAGTGGGGGAAAAACCCACACCACCACACAACACAAAACCAAAAACCCACACACAAAACACTACCCCGGGCCCACGTTCACATCAAAAAAAAGGGGGAAAGGGGGAGTTACGGAAATCCCCCTTTCCCAAAATTTTAACTTCTTAACCCTCCCCCCCGTGGCCGAGCGGGTTAAGGGGCCCGTCTCAAACCCCGGAAACCCGCGGGGCCAAATTACGCGGTTGCGGGTTCAAAATCCCCCCCCCCCCCCCCCGGGGGGCAAAAGACTTAAAAACCCCCCGGGAAACCCCCCCCCCCTTTTTTTTATCAAAATTTTTTATACGAAAAGGGTTAAAAAATGAAAAAATTTAATAATAAAATAGAAAAATAAAAATAATAATAATAATAAAATAAAAATTTAATAAAAATAAAAATTTAATAACAGTTTTGCGCCCACGCAAAAAAAAAAAAAGTTTTTTAAAATAATTGGTAATAAAAATCTAAAGAAAAATAATAGATAAAAAAATATTTTATGAGAATTACAGAATGTGATTGTAGTGGGTGAAGAAAAAGAGGATTGGAGAGAAAAAGAAAAAGCTGAAATGAAAAAAACGAAAATTGCTTTGACCCGGGTGGAAAAATAGAAAAACCCCGGGTTTCCATCCGGGCAAAAGGAAAAGTTTAAGATATAATGACATTTAAATTAAAAAATAAATAATAATAATAAAAAATAATAATAAAAAAAAAAAATCAACAAAAGTACTATTATTACATAAGATAACAATAAAGATGCTAATAAA
This sequence comes from Penaeus monodon, assembly GCF_015228065.2. Classification (NCBI taxonomy): domain Eukaryota; kingdom Metazoa; phylum Arthropoda; class Malacostraca; order Decapoda; family Penaeidae; genus Penaeus; species Penaeus monodon. The sequence continues at coordinate 50,229,253 of NC_051388.1, read as the reverse complement.
AAAATGGGTGGCGATAATTTATAATAAACAGAATAAAATAAAAATGGAACAACAGCAATTTCCATATTTATAACGGCAAAAAAAGTAGTAACACAATAAAAAATCAACATTACATCTTGCCCCCCCGTTTTAAGGTTAAAGATTGGGGGGAAAAAAAAAAAAACCCCCGCTGAAAAAAGAAGGGAAAAGGGGATTTAGTTTTCGCCCCCGTTGGGGATGAGTGAACCCTATCCCCCCCATTAAAAAAATTACATTTCGATTTTAAAATATTCTTGAAAGTTTTTTATACACAGTAAAAATTTTGAAACCACACAAACATACGTGCGCGCGCGCGCAAAGAAATACCCTTTTAACTTCCTCCCGGGGGCCCCCCCCCAAAAGTGGCCGAGTGGGGTTTAAAGGGCCCCTTTTTTTAACCCGCGCCCCGGTGCTGAATACGCCGGGCGCGGGGTTTGAGCCCCCCCGCCCGGGGGTGAAAAACAATTTTTTTTTTTTTTTTTTTTTTAAGAAAAATTTCCCAAAAGAGTTTGAAATGAATATTTGAATAAGAATGAAAGAAGAAAGAAAAAAAGAAAAAAAGAAAAAAAAAAACGATTTATACCCCAAAACGAGAAAAAATTTAAAAAAGACCCGGGCCCCCTATTACCCCAAAAATAAGCTTTTATTATAATGGGAATGAAATGTCTAAAGAAAGGGACAAAAAAAAGTAAATTTAAGAGAATTATAGAATGTACTTGTCTTAAAGGGAGGGAAAAAAAAGAAAAGAAAAAAAAAAAAAATATAAAAAAATGCAGATTTTACTTTGACCCGCGATGGGAAAAATACCACACACGATTTTTTTTTTTTTTTTAAAAAATTAATGCCTGTTTCTTAAAAAAAATAAAAGTTTTAAAACAAAATTTTAGAGTAACACCCTTGCCTGATTGGAATCCCTTTCCCCATAAAAACCGTTTATGCGCTGCCTCTTGAACCCAGGCAGCGAAATTCCCCCCCCAACACCCCGATTGACATATATTTTTTATTTATATACAAAAGTTTTAAAAACACCCCGTATATTTTATACAAAACCCCGCGGCGCAAAGCGGGAAAAACGCACAAACCACACATATACCCTTTCCAAAATTTTTCTTTATCGCCTCTCGCCACGTTGTTTTTGTAGCTTAAAAGGTTTTCGTATTCACGACCCCCTGATTGCGACCTCGCCCGGGGCTGATGGGCTTTTAAAAATAAACCCCTTGTTTTTGCATTTTCGCCCGACCCTCGTGGATTGGGGAGGAAATATAAAGCCCAAGCTCAAGTCAAAGTCAAAGTCAAAATTTTAAGTCCCAAAAAACCCTTTTTTCCATTAATTACAATGGTTCTTCCTTTTTTTAAAAGATAGTGACATCGTACAGTAAAAACAGAAAAGTAGAAACAATGTACATACAATGGTAGGAGAGATATAAATAAATAAAAAAGAAAAGGTTTACTTTTTTAGAAATAATGTTACATGGGTTTGCATTGTATTTTAAAAGCCTGATGGGCAAATTTATATTTTTTAAATGTTTTTTAATTTTTTTTTGAAAGTAAGCAGGTTGGAAAGGTTTTTTCTAATATTTTTGGATTTGTTCCCCCTTTTCGGGTCCTCGGATTTTTCATTTGCCTTTACCCCTTTTTCCCTGAAAAAATTTTTTTTACTGTAGAGGGGTTTTAAACGTCTGGTTTTGATGCCTGTTTTGTTACCCAATTTTTTGTAGAGGATTTTAAACCCAAGAAGGGGTAGTCGCCCTTTATGAAAATTTTTGAAGAAATATACAGTATCAAATTTTTACATTTTTTTGAACTTTTAGCCAAATTTTTTTTTTTTAAGTGTGGGGTTATGTGGTCATGTTTTTACGTTTTCCCCATTTCCACTCTTGCGGCCAAAATTTTGGGGGGAATTTTTGTGCTTTTTTTATTTTAGTTTTGTTGGTTGAACCCCCTATGTTTGGGAAAAATAAATTTATAATGCTGGGGTGCCCAAAGGGGCTGTAAAAACAATAATTCTCTCTCAGTGGGGTTTGTTTTTTTTTTGTGGTTAGGTATATCAGGTGCCCATTAAATTTTTGTGAATGTTTTTAATGTTTGTCTTGAAAGTCCTGTATCTGTTTTATGGTACTCCTAGATTTTTCACAGAAGGCTTGGGTTTTAATTTTATAGGCCCTTTAAATTCTAAAGGTTGTGTTTAAAGGGGTTTTGGGGTATGTTTTGCCGACTGGGCCAAAGAAGAGCCCTTTAGTTTTTTTCAGGAAATTTTGTTTGAGGGCCCTTTTTTTCCCAAAAAACATTTTTTCTTTTGTAAGAGTAGGTTTAGTATTTTTTCCAAATTTATTTAAAATTGTTAAGGGGCGTGGAAGAAAATGGAGTCATCGGGCATATTGGACCCGGAGGGGAAATTGTTTGCCTGGTTGAAAAGAAACGTTTTTTGAATATAGTGAAAAAAATCGGGCCCAATATGGGGGCCTTGTGGGAAACCCCCAAAGGGGACTGGGTTTTTTTAGTTGACTATTTTTACGAATTTTTGGGCTGATTGGGGTTCTTGTTGGAAAAGATAACTTCTAAACCCAAAAGTTTCAATTTAAAGATTTTTATTTGTTCAGCAGGATATCAAAGGCTGACACTGTCAAATTTCTTTTTAAGGGTCACACAATGTGAGTAGATTGATTTTATTCTGTCTATGTTATCATAAATATTTTTTTTTGTAATTTTTTAAAAAGGCGGGTTTTAGTGGAAAATTTTCTTAAACCTGTTTGCTTTTTGGAAAAAAGGGGGATTTTTAAATCAAGGAAAGTTTATATTGAAATTTGCAACAAATTTTTTTTAGCATTTAGATATTACGGGAGTAAAGTTATAGGGCGATAATTGTTCAATTTTTCTGCACTCCCGATTGGATGGGGTTATGATACCAGGTTTTCCCCAGTGATGGGTAATACCGGTGGGCTATAGATGTGTTTTTTAATGGGCCCGTTAAATTTGAATGCAATTTGGGGTAAACTTTCTTTTATGAATCGAAAAGCAATGTTTTTCCCCCCCTAAAAGCATTCCCTTTTCCCTAAATGTTTTTAAATTTTTAAGACTGTTGTTTCCATCCTATTGGCTTTTTGGCTGAAAGGATTTTTGGAACCCTTGTCCTGGTTGTGTTTTTTTGGGGCCAAGGAAAACTTCGTTTCATAGGTGAGTTACCGATATTTGCAAAAATAGGGTTTAGATGTTCTATAAAATACTTATGGAAACTAGGGACCCTGGGGGTTTTTGGGTTTTTTTTTGGGGCACTAAAGTTTTAATTTTTTTCCATTTTCCCTTTTGGGGTCGTTTACAATCAATTTAAATTATTCTAAAAAAACATGTTTTTTGCGGGGTGGATTAAAAATTTTTAAAATTTCTCTTTTTTTGTTTTTTACTCAGAGTGAAAGGGGGATGTCGGTTCTATTTTTTTTTTGAGAAATTTGTGAAATGTTTTTTTCCGGGCATTAATAGCTCTTTTGATGTCCTCAATTATCCATGGGGCGGGGGGACGTCTAACAATTTTTGGGCCCAAGGGGGGCAAAGGGGGATCTTTTAAAATTTTTTTTAGTACGTTCGAAAAGAATGTTTACTTTCTGTTTTCGTCATCTGTTGTAAAAAAATTTTGGGGGGAAAATTGGTCGCTGGCTGGCCCAAAATTTTGACAAAATGATTGGGGGTCGTAATTTTTTCAGGTCCGGGGTTTTTATGATAGGTTTTCCTTTGGGTTTTTTATATCTATTGTCATAGTTAAAGTTCGTGGTCCCGCAATTTTTACAAGGGGAAAAACGTCGCTATACGTAATGAGGTTCCCGATCTGTTTTAAAATTTTGCCCTAGCACGGATGAGGTGTTTTTCTGTGACCTGGTAGGTTTATTTAAAAGAGTTTTTTTTAAAATTTGGGTTTTTTAAAAGATCCCCCTAATTTTTCATTTGGTTTGTTCATGGGCATCGTTTAAGCGCCTAAGATGAAAAAAGGTTTTTTTTTCACTGGAATTTCTCTAAAAAAAATCTTCGGGGGTAGTCAAATGATTTTAGTTTACATGAGGGTGTCCATAGACTGTTTCCCAAAAAGGGAAAGGGGGGACCCCAAAATTGTTTGTACAGTCACCCAAATGGGCCTCTACAGCTGGAAATTTTGCAGCGTGGTGAAGATTTTATTTTATTTAAAAGGGGTTTTCCCTTTTCGATAAAACTTTTCCCCCACCCCCAGCCTGCCCCCAAACTAAAAACCCTTGAAATTTTTTAATGTTTAAAGAAATTACTTGACATTTTTTTATGGACCATGTTTTACTAATGCAAAGGTGGGCCCATATTTCTCCCCCCCGATCCTTTATTTCGATTTCTTTAAATGGAAACCCAAAGGGGAGATTGTGCATTGAATGTTCTTTTTGATTGGGGTACATGATGTGACCCTTTGGTCTTGCGGGCTTTTTGTGACCCGCGTCAAAAGCTGGGCGCTTCCCTTTTACTTTTTTTGTTTTAAAAAAACTTTTACATTTTTAGGGAAAAAAATCTGAAAATTTTTGAAGAGTTATTTTTGGGTTGGATATCTTTGCCCCCGATAGTTACAGTGAAACAGAAAAGTAATGAAAGGTCATGGTTTGTCTTATATGCCTTTTCATTTTATATGTTTCAAAATTTTTGGGAAGGAAGTCTTTTATTTTCCTTTTCCCCTGTGTAGGGGGACAACTATTGATGTAAAAGATAAAACTACCGGGGGCGTTCTACGCCTTTGGGGGTTTGGATGTTTTTTCGTTCCCCCGTGCTTTTTTTTTCCTTTTCTGGAAAGGGGACCCCCTAATGAAGCCGTCCTTTCCCCGCTTTGTTTTTTTTGCTTCGCTTCAGGCGTTCCCGCGATGTTGACAAAAGACCCTGGGCCCCTTGTGGGGTGAGGGGGTAGTAGAGGGGGCGGGACTCCAGGTATTGGGGATGAGTTTGGGCATCCCCCTGGGGTTGGGTGGAAGATTTTTTTTTTTTTTTTCCTTTTGCTGTTCTTTAACATAAAATTTCCCGGTGGGTTTCTTGCGCGATGCCCCCCGCTTCTCATCCCCAGGGAAACCCACCCCTCAGCAAATTTTTGGGGGGGGTGCTTCCGTGGTGCCGGCTGTGGGCCCGGGCGAGGGGAGCGAGGCGGGGTCGGCCCGGCTGGGGGGCGGGTTTGGGTAGGGAGGGGAAGGGGTGTCGGGGGACAAAGGGGGTTTGAGGTTGTAAAGGGGGGAAGGTTTTGTGAGTGTCATGGTTCTGTGGGTTTGGGGCCGGATAAGACCAAACCCCTCTCAAAAGGGGGAAAGGGGATGCGAAGGGAAGGGGCGTAAAAGGAATGGGCGTGGGAAGGGGGGGGAGGGGGGGACGGGGTTTGGGGGGGGGGGAATCTGCTGCGAGTTATGCTTCCGTCCCCAATTTCCCGCTTCGGAGTGGCATTCCTTCGGCCCCAAAAAATTTGTTGATGGGAAACTGCTGGTCACAGAACATTTCCCAAACAGAAGTCTTTTCTTGTTTTTCTATGATTTACTGATTTTTTATAGCTGGTTTTGTTGTGTTTTTGAGTGCCCTTTTGGGGACTTGTTTTTGTGGAAAATTTCACAAAGGGTTTGGATTTTTTTTTGGGGGTGGAAACCAAACTTTAGTTGGAATTTTGTTGTGTTTGTTGCGAACACTAATTGTTTTTGTTTTAAAAACCCGATCCCTCATTTTATGAACCCATGACCATTTTCATCCTTTTTGTGTCCCCGTGTCGTTTTCTTGGGTTTTTTAGATTCCTAATTTTGTAAAATGATTTTTATTAGCCTGATTTAATTTCCCTTTAGGGTATACAGCTTTTTTATATGGGCGCAACCCAAAACCATCCCCTTTCCCATCCTCTTTGTTGCAATAAAGCAGAAAGGGGGGTAAACCCCGGGGGGAGGGGAGCCTTTTACCCCCGGGTGTCGGGGGGGGGGGCCCATTATCATGGGGGGGGGCAGCTTTTTTCCCGGCTGCCGGGGGCCCTTGCCTTGGGCGGAAAGGGCCCCGTTACCCTGGGGAAAGGGGGCAGATACCCTGGGCCAAAGGGGCCCCGGTTTACTCTGGGGAAGAGAGGGTCGACTTTGCTGCCCCAGGAAGCACCCGGGGGAAACCCCCGGCTGGCCCCGTGGGCCCGGGGAGGGAGTTTGATTGCCCTCTGACTTTTTCGGGGCCCTGAGACGGCATGGTTTGCTGAGGGTGTTAGGCGGTGGGGGGAGAGGAGGGAAAAACACCCTCCCTTCGCTACGGGGGGCTAGACTCAGAGCCTAGATAACAATACGGCGCCCGGGTTTTTTAAAAATGTACGAGGCCCGAACCAAAAATATTTTTATAAGGCCCTGCAAATAGACAGAAATGAATATATTCCCATCGGTTTTTTAAAAGGGATAAAATAGCAAATAGAAAAAATAAATGTATATCTATCAGTTAGATAGACAGATATTTACATTTCTATGTATATGCCTGTCCGTATGTATAAATATTCATTGGGTCGGGCCTCGCATAATTTTAACAAACCGGCCGTTAATCAAAATTCTGAATAACGATATTATATATATCTATATCTATATCTATCTATCTATCTATCTACCTATCTATACCTATGTACACACATATGTATATATATATATACACACACATACACACACATACACACACATACATATATATGTATACACACATCACACACACACACACACATACATATATACATATATATATATATATTATATATATATATATATATATATATATATATATATATTATATATATATATATATTAGATATTATAAAATTATATAAAATAAAATATATATATATAAGTATATTATATAATATATATATACTATATATATATATATAATATATATATTAATATATATATATTATATATATATATAATATATAATATATATATTATATATATAATGTACAAGGAGCCAGCGATCTAGTGTAAATCTACGGCAGTACCTGGATGTATATATTCTCTCTTTTCGCTCTTAGAGGAACTTTTTGTATGTGAATAAAAAGGCAGAGGAAAGACAGGGGAAGAGAGGGAAAGGGAGGGGAAAGGCAGGGGGAAGGGAGGGGAAAGGGAAGGGAAAGGCAAGGGAAGGGAGGGGGAAGGGAGGGGGGAGCAATAAAGGAAAAAGGATTAAAAACTTGAAGGAGAGAAAAGGAGCAAAGAGAAAAAGAAAAAAGGTAAAAGAAATGAAGAAGAGGAAAAGAAAAAGGAAGCGAACAAAGAAAAAGAAGATAGGAAAGCGAGAAAACAAGGAAAAAAAAGG
>NC_051388.1:50210794-50221839 GCF_015228065.2 Penaeus monodon | reverse complement strand
TAAATATATGTTGTGTGTGTGTGTGGCGTGTGTGTGTGTATGTATGTATGTATATATAGATATATATTATATATATATATATCTAATATATAATATATTATATATATATATATACATAATATGCATAATATGTATATGAATAATGTGTATGTTACATATCTATATATATAGTATATATAATATATATATATATATATATATATATAATATTAATATATAGATATATATATATAGATATATGTGAACATATATATGTATATATGTATGTGGTGTGTGTGTGTGATGTGTGTATACAGAATATTGTATGGTGTGATGTGTGTGTATGTGTGTGTTATAGATATAATATATACATATGTGTGTACATAGGTATAGATAGGTAGATAGATAGATAGATAGATAGATATAGATATATATAATATCGTTATTTAGAATTTTGATATAACGGGCCGGTTGTTAAATTCTGCGAGGCCCGACCCAATGAATATTTATACAGACGGACAGGCATATACACTAGAAATGTAAAATATGTCTATCTAACTGATAGTAGATATAACATTTATTTATCTATCTGCTAGGTATGCATGTTTAAACCCGATAGATATATATTCATTTCTGTCTATTTGCATGTCCGTATAATAATACTTATTGGTTCGGGCCTCGTACAGTTTTAACAAACCGGCCGTATTGTTATCTAGGCTCTGAGTCTAGCCGCCGTAGCGAACGGACGTGTTTTTGGCCTCCTCTCCGCCACGCCTAACAGCTCAGCAAACCATGCCGTCATGGCCGCAAAGGTCAGGGGCAATCTGACTACCCTACCCGGGTCACCAGGGGGCCAGCCAGGGGCTTCCCCGGTGCTTCTCGGCAAGCTAGCTCGAGCTTCTTTCACCAGAGTGAACAGGGACCCTTGGCCCAGGGTATCGTGCCCTCCCCGGGTAACAGGGCCTCGCCCCAAGGCAAACGGGCCCCACGCAGCGCGGGACAAAGCTGCCCCCCCGCCCATGATAAGGGCACCCCCTCGACAGGGGGGGGGGGGGGGGGGGGGGGCCCGGGGTCAAAGGCTGCCCTCCGCCCCCAGGGAACCATACTTGCTTATTGCAACAAGAGAGGTGGGCAAGTGGTCTTGTGCGGACCATATAAAGAAGCTGTATAGCCCTGAAAGAAAATTAATCAGGCTCATAACATCATTTTACACATATAGGAATCTAGAAAACCAAGAAACACGGACACGTGACACAAAAGGATACAATGGTCAATCGTCCATACAATGAGGATCAGTGTTTAAAACAATAACAAATTAGTGTTCGCACGACAACAACAAACATTCCAACTACATTGGTTCACCACCAAAAAAATTCCACACCCTTTGTGAAATCTTTCCACAAGGACAAGCACCAAGGCACCCAGCAAACACACAACGAAACCAGCTATAATAAACAAGAGATATCATAGAAAACAAGATAGACTTGCTGATTGGAAGTTCTGTGACCAGCAGTCTACCCTCAACAAATGCTTGGCCAAGAAGTAAGCCACTCAGAAGAGGAATGCGGACAGGAAGACACTTCGCCAGCAGATTCCCCTCCCCCAAAACCCCGTCCCTCCCTCCCTCCCTTGCCACGACCAGTCCTCCTTCGAAACCCTGCCCTTTCTCATCCCTCCACCTGTGAGAGGGGATGTGTCTTAATACCGCCACCCCACGAACCAATGAGCACTCACACAACTTCCCCCCATTACAACCTCTACGCCTGTACCCGACACCCCTTCCCCTCCCTCTCACCAGCCCCCCAGCCAGCCGACCCACGACCTCGCTCCCCCTCGCCGGCACCACGCCCGGCACCACGCAAGCACTTCCCAAACAATGTCTGAGGCGTCGGTTCCGCGATGAGAAGCGAGGCATCGACGCAAGTAAACACCGAGGAGAAGTTATGTTAAGAACAGCAAGAGAAAAAAACAAAGAAAAAAATCTTCCACCCAACCGCCAGTGGGATGACGCAACTCATCACCAAGTACCTGGAGTCCCTGCCCCCTCTATACCCCTCACCACCACAAGTGCCCCGGTCGTTGTCAACATCGCAGAACGGACCTGAAGCGAAGCAAAACGAGCAGGACAAGGACGGCTTCATTACGTCACCTCAGAAAAGAAAAGAAGAGCACGTGAGGACGCCAAACATCCAACCCCGCTGACAAGGCGTAGAAACGTCCCAGGTAGTGTATCTCTACATCACTAGTGTCACCCTGACACAGAGGAAGAAGACATAGAAGACTTCCTTACCCAGAATTTGAAAAACATTATCAAAATGCAAAGGCAATAAGACGAACATGACACATTCATTTACGTATTCTAGTTTCACTGTAAACTATCATGGGCAAAGATAATACACCCAGACTCTCACAGATTCAGATTGTTTTAGAGACCTAAAAATGTGAACAAAAAGTTTTAAATTTTTTTTTAAACAAAACACGTACATGAAGCGGACAGCTTGTTGACGCTGTCACACAGTCAGCAGACCGAAAGGTCACAATCATGCTACCAATCCAAATATGAACATATCAATGCACAATCTCTCCTTGGTACTGTAAGAAATCGAAATGATGACCCGGAGAGAACAATATCGACATCCTTTGCATTAGGGAAACATGGCTCCATAAAGAAATGTCAAGTAATTCATAACATTCAAAAATTTCAATGTTATAGAGTGATGGGCAGGGCGAGGTGGAGGAGTATGCATATACGTAAGGGACACCTTTAAATCAAATGAAATCTTTCCACCACAGCTGCAAAATAATACAGCGTAGAGGACATTGGGTGACGGTACAAAGCAATGATGGTCCCTCCTCATATTGGTACAGTCTATGGACACCCTCATGCTACAAACTGAATCATTTGACTAACCTCGAGATGTTTTTAGAGAAATGTTCAGTGAAAGAAAACCTTTTTTCATCTAGGCGACCTTAACCGTGACCTGAACAAAACCAAAGCAAATTAGCTGGGATCATTAGGAAAAACAAATTAAAACAACTGTCATAAATAAACCTACAAGGATCACAGAACACACTTCATCCGTGCTAGACGTCATAATATCAAACCGAATCTACCTCATTACGTTTAGCGACGTGATCCCTTGTCAAATTGCAGACCACGAACTATTAACTATGGACAATAGATAAAAGGAGACCAAGCGACAACCTATCATAAAAAACTCCCGTGGACCTGACAAAATTACGAACCCCAATCCTTTGTCAAAAATATTAGTGCCAGCCAGGTCGACCATCTTATAGATCTTACAACAGATGACGTTAACAGACAAGTAAACATTCTCTCGAGAACGTACGAAAAATAGGTTATAGAATGCCATGCCCCCCTTAGACCAAAAATTGTTAGACGTACCCCGCCCCATGGATAGTGAGGACATCAAAAGAGCTATAATGACCGAAACAACCACTCACAAATTTCTCAAAACAAATAGAACCGACATCGCCCTTCACTCTGAGTATAAACAAAAAAGAGAAAATGTTAAAAACATTAATCCATCAGCAAAAAACAATGTATTTTCGAATAAGTCAATGACTGTAAACACGGACACCAAAGAAACATGGAAAAACAATTAAAAACGTTATGTGCCCAACACCAAAAACACCACACAGACACGTCCCTAAATTCCATAAGTACTATAGACAATCTAAACGACTACTTTGCAAATATCGGTTAGATCACATTATGAACAGACAGCTGCTTCCTTGGCCCACAAAACACAACCAGGGACAAGGTTCTCAAACAAATGCTTTCAGACCACAGCCAATAGGAGTGGAAACAACAGTCTAACAATAAACCATTTACGTGAAAACGAATGCTGTAGGGAGTGAAAAACATGCTTTTCGATCATCAAGAAAGCTTACCCGTCCAATTTGCAATTTATTTAACGGCATTATAAACACATCTATAGTCACCGGCTAATTACCAATCACTGTGGAAACAGGTATCATAACACCCATCTTCAAAATCAGGAGATGCAGAAACAATTGAACAATTATCGTCCTATAACTTTACTCCCAGTAATACTAAAGTGCTAGAAAAAATTGTTGCAATCAACTATGCACATGCCTTAGACTCTAATCACCTATTTCGAAAACGCAAACTATGGGTTAGAAGTAAGTTATCCACTGAAACAGCCTCCTTATTAAAATCAAAAATAATTATTTATGATAACATAGACAAGAATCAAATCAATCTACTCCAAGGGGGGTGATCTCTCAAAAGCATTTGACAGTGTCAGCCATGATATCTGCTGAAACAAAATGAAAAAATCATGGAAATGACAACTATTGGTTTAGAAGTACTTATCCACAGAACGCAATCAGTCAAAATTCGTATAATATGTCAACTAAGGAAACCAGTCTCTTTCGGAGGTCCCACAAGCGCCATATAGGCCCGATTTTGTTCACTATATTCATAAACGATCTATCAAACCCATGCAAACCAACTGCCCTCATGGTCCAATATGCCGATGACTCTCAGTTTCTTCACGCTGCCCCCTGTAAGCAAATCTAAATGAATTGATAAGAAATACTCAACATACTATTTACAGAAGCAAAAATGTATTTTGACAAAAACGGCCTCAAACTAAATCCTGACAATCACAAACTCAATGCATCTTCATAGGCAGTCGCAAAACATAGCCAAAAATCCCTTTAAACACCAAACCATAGGATTTGAAAGGCTATCAAAGTAAAACCCAAGCAACTTCTGTGAAAAATCTAGGGAGATACACATTTAGACAGATACAGGACTTCGAGACACACATTGACAACATTCAACAAAAAGTAATGGGCACGCTTATATACCTAACTCACATAAAAAAACAAAATCCCCACTGAGACGAGAATATTGTTGTACAGGTCCTGCACCTCAGCATTATAAACTTATTGTTCCAACAATATGGGGTTTCAAACCAACAAAACTCAATACAAAAAGCACAAAAAATTACAAAACTTATGCCCGCAAGAGAGTGAATAGGCAAAAGTAAATAAACATGGACACATAACCCACACTTAAAAAAAAATGAAAATGGCCTAAAAGTTCAACAAAAATGTCAATTTTATACATGTATACTCATCATAAATTCATAAAGGGCGGACTATCCTCATTGGTTAAACTCCTCTACAAACAATTGGTAACAAACAGGCATCCAAACCAGACAGATTAACTCTCTACACGTAAAAAGATCATAACGGAAAACCAGGGTCAAGGCAAATGCAAATCCGAGGACCCGAGATCTGAACAACATACCACCAAAATATTAGAAAACACCTCCAACCTGCTTACTTTCAAAAAGAAATTAAAAAGAAATCTTTAAATAGTCAATGACAATCAGGCTTTTAAATACAATGCAAAAGCCATGTAACATTATTCCTAAATGATGTGAACAGCATTCTATTTATTTTATTTTATATTCTCATACCATTGTATTTACTATTGTTTCTACTTATTCGTATTTACTGTACGATGTCACTATCATTTTTAAAAAGACGAAACCATTGTAATATGGAATAAAGTCTGGTTGACTTTGACTTTGACTTTGACTTTGACTTTGAGCTTCGGCATATGTACTCCTGCCCATCCACGAGGGTCGGGCGAGAAAGAATGCTAAAAACAAGGTTTCCTATTTTTCAAGTCCATCAAGCCCCGGGCGGACGATGGTCGCAATCAGCGGTTCGTGAATACGAGACCTAAGCTACTAAACAAGTGGCGGAGAGTGGCGATCAGAATAAGTGGTAAGGGTTATATGTGTGCGTGGCGTGTGCGCGTTGCGCGGCGCGTTTGTATAGATATGAAACGTGTGTATTTAAAGTTTGTATATAAATAAAAACATATATGTCAATCGCAGGTGTTGTGGGGAAGTCGCTGCCGTGGTTAAGGAGGCAGCGCACTGAACTGCAGTTGATGAGGGAAGGACTTCCAATTCAGCAAGGGTGTTACTCTAAAATATTGTTTTTATTACTTTATTGTTTAGAATACAGGCATTATATTTTTAAAAATAAAAAAAAAATCGTGGTGGAATAGTCATCGCGGGTCAAAGTAGAAATCTGGCATTTTTTTAGAGTTTTTTTTTTTTTTCATTTCTTATTTTCCGGCCTTAGACAAGATCACATTTCTATAATCTCTTATTTACATATTTTTGTCCCTTTCTCTTTAGACATTTCATTGCCATATATATAAAAGCTTATTTTTAGGGTGAATAGGTGGCCGGTCTTTTTAAATGTTTGTCTGTGTGAGGTCATCAATCGTTTATTTTTTCTTTCTTCTTTCTTTCTTTCACTTCTTTCATCTTATTTCAAATATTCATTTGTCTACTCATTCGAAATCATTCTGATAAAAAAAAAAAAAAAAAAAAAATTGTCTTTCAGGCCCCGGGCGTGGGGGACTCGAACCGCACGACCGCGTATCAGCACGCGATGCGGGTTCGAAAAAGTGGCCTTACCCACTCGGCCACGGCGAGGGGCAACGGGAGGAAGTTTAAAAGGGTTATGTCATGAGCGCGTCCGCCCCGTATGGTGTGTGTTCATATGTTACTGATGTAGTCAAAAAACTTCAAGAATATGTTAATCGAAATGTAACTTTTTATGGGGAGGGATATGCGTAACTCATCCCCAGACGAAGGCCTGCAACTAATCTCTTTTCCTCTTTCAGCGAGGGGCTTCCACATCTTTCAACCTTTCAACAGTGGGGCAAAGATGTAATGTTGATTTTTATGTGTAGACGTTTATTGCCGTTATCAGTATGGTAATTGCTGTGTACCATTTTTATTATTATTCTGATTATTATCCATATCGCCATCATTTGATTATTAGCACATTAGTGTTATCATTATAGTAATAATTAGTATTCATTGTTGATATTATTGTTAATTATTATTATTATTATATTATTATTATTATTAAGTACTGTCATTATACTTCAAAATTCTTCCTGTATGGTCGGATGGCACCCGAGTTATTCTATCTTTTCCATCGCGGGTTCAAAAGCAGATATCGTATTTTTCATGTTCAGCTTTTCTCTTTTTCTTCTCATATCCTCTTGTCTTCAACCCACCAGACGAGCCCACATTTGTAATTCTCCTTATATATTTTTATCTATTATTTTTCTTAGATATTTATTACCAATATATGCTAAAAAGCTTTTTCTTTTGCGTCCGGGTCGCAATCTGTATTATTATTATTATTATTATTATTATTATTATTTATTAGTATTATATTATTATTACTATTAGTATATTAATTGATTCATTTTCAACCCGTTACGTATAACATTGTGATAAATAAAAGGGGGGGGTGGGTGCGGGGATTTCATGTCCTTTCAGCCCCGGGCGGGGGGGGGGCTTCGAACCCGCAACCGCGTATTCGGCCCGCGGTTTGCGGGTCGAGACGGGCGCCTTAACCGCTCGGCCACGGTGGCGAGGATTAAGAAGTAAAGTTTGGAAAGGGGTATTTCCGTAACGCCGCCATTCCCCCCTCTTTCTAGATGTGAAATCGTGCGGGCGGGCTAGTGTGTGTGTGTGTGTATGTGTGGTGTGGGGGGGGTCGTGTGTGTGGTGTGGTGTTTTCTCTCTAGTTTTTTTTTTGTTTCTTCTCTTTTTTCATAATGTCTATTTTTCTCTTTTTTTGTTTCTCTTTTCTTCTTTCTTCGCTCTTGTTATTTCATTTTCCTTCTTATTTTTTTCTCCTCTTTCTTTCTTTCTTTCTTTCTTCTTTTTTTCTCTCGTATTTCTTTCTCTCTTCTCCTTTTTACATATCGTTTTCTCCTTTCTCCTTCTTACTCTTTCTCTTATTGTTTTCGCTTCTTCTCCATTTTTATATATTATTTTCTCCCTCTCTTTTTTCTTCTTTTTTTCTTTCTTATTTCTTTTTATCTTCTCCTTTTTATTTTATTTTTTTTATTTATTCTTTTCTCTTCCATTCTTTTTCATTTTTTTTTTCTTTTATGTATTTTTCACTTTTCTCTTTTATGAGTTTTATCTCGTTTTTTTTATCTTTGGGAATGGAGGGGGGAAGGGAGGGGGAGGGGAAGGGATTTTTTTTTCGTTTCTATTGGTGTTTTTTCACAAACTTCTCGCATCCTCTCTCCGTCTCTCTCTCGCATCCTCTCCCCTTCTCTCTCGCATCCTCTTTCCTTCTCTCTCGCATCCCTCTCCCCTTCTCTCTCGCATCCTCTCCCAATCCTCTCGCATCCTCTCCCCTTCTCTCTCGCATCCTCTCTCCTTCTCTCTCGCATCCTCTCTCCGTCTCTCTCGCATTCCTCTCTCCTTCTCTCTGCATACTCTCCCCTTATCTCTCGCATCCTCTCCTTCTCTCTCGCCCCTCTCCCCTTCCTCTCTTCGCATCCTCTCTCCTTTCTCTCTCGCATCCTCTCCCCTTCTCTCTCGCAGCCTCTTCTTCTCTCTCGCATCCTCTCCCCTTCCTCTCTGCATCCTCCTCCCTTTCTCTCTCGCTTCCCTCTCCTTTATCTCTCGCATACCCCTCCCTTCTCTCTCGCATCTCTCCACTTCTCTCTCGCATCCTCTCCCTTCTTCTCTCGCATCCTCTCCCCTTCTCTCTCGCCATTCTCTCTCCTCCCTCGTATCCTTCTCTCCGTTTCTCTCGGCATTCCTCCTCCCCTTCCTCTCTCGATCCTCTCCCCTTCTCTCTCGCATCCTCTCCTTCTCTCCTCCGCATCCTTCTCCCTTCTCTCTCGCATCCTCTCCCATTCATGGCTCGCATCCTCTCCCATTCTACTATCACATCCTTCTCCCCTTCTCTCTCGGCATTCCTCTCCCCTTCTCTCTCGCATCCTCTCCCTTTCCTCTCTCGCATCTATCCCTTTCTCTCTCGCATCCTCTCTCCGTCTCTCTCGCATCCTCTCTCGTTCTCCTCTCGCATCCTCTCCTTTCTCTCTCTCATCCTCTCCCTTTCTCTCTCGCATCGTGTTCCCTTTCTCGCATCCTCTCCCATTCCTCTCTCGCATCCTCTCCCCTTCTCTCTCGCATCCTCTCCCCTTCTCTCTCGCATCCTCTCCCTTTCTCTCTCGCATCCTCTCCCTTCTCTCTCGCATCCTCTCCCCTTCTCTCTGCATCCTCTTCCCATTCTCCTCGCATGCCATCCTCTACCTTCTCTCTTCGCCATCCTATCTCCCTTTCTCTCTCGCATCTCTCTCCGTCTCTCTCGCAAAAAAAAATCCTCTCCCTTTCTCTCTCGCATCCTCTCCAATTCTCTTCGCATCCTTCTCTCCGTCTCCCCCCTCTCGCATCCTCTCCCGTTATCACTCGCATCTCTCTCCGTCTCTCTCACATCCTCTCCCTCTGTCTCGCATCCTCTCTCCATCTCTCTCGAATCTCTCCCCTTCTCTCTCGCACTCCTCTCCCGTTCTCTATCGCATCCTCTCCCCTTCTCTCTCTATCCCTTCCCCTTCTCTGCTAGTCATCATCTTCCTTTCTATCGTATCTTCCTCCCCTTTCTCTTGCTTCTCTCCCAATATCTCTCGAAATTCCTCCACTTTCTCTCTCGCATCCTCTCTCATTCTCTCTCGCATCCTCTCCCTTTCTCTTCTCTCATCCTCTCACTTTCTTCTCTCGCATCCTCTCCCCATACTCTCTCATATTCTCCCCTTCTCTCTCGCATCCTCTCCACTTTCTCTCTCGCATACGCGCCCTTTCTCTTCTCGCATCCTCTCCCTTTCTTCTCGCATCCTCTCAACTTTCTCTCTCGCATCCTCTCCACTTTCTTTCTTGCATCTCCTCCCTGTCTCTCTCGCATTTACTCTCCCATTCCGCTCGCATCCTCACCCTTTCGCTTCGCATCCTCTCCCCCTCTCTTCATAGCCTCTCTCCTCTCTTTCATCTTCACTCCTTTTCTTCTTTTTCAGTTTCTCTCTATTTTTTTTTCTTCTTCTCTTTTCATATGTCTATTGTTTCTCTTTTTTTGTTTCTACTTTTTCTTTTCTTTCATCTCGTGTTTATTCCGTTCTCCTTTTTATCTCCCTTTTCTCCTCTTTTCAGTCTCGTGTGAGGTCGCAATCGTTTTTTCTTTTCTTCTTTCTTCTTTCTTCTTTCTTTCTTGCTTCTTTCATCTTATTCAATGTCTACTCATTCGTTAATATCATTCTTATAAAGAAAATTTTAAAATTGTCCTCCAGCCCACGGGCGTGGGGGACTCGAACCCGCGACGCGATTCAGCCCCGCGATCGCGGATCGAAAAAAGGCGCCTTAAACCCACTCGGCCACCGTGGAGAGGCGACGGGAGGTAGTTAACAAGGGTATTAAATGCGCGCACGCGTTACTGATGGAGTCAAAAACGTTCAATAATACGATAATCGAAATGTAATGTTTTTCTATAGGATGATTGCGTCATTTATCCTCACCACGAGGCTGCAAACTAAACCTCCTTTCTCGTTCTTCCAGCGAGGGCCTTTACAAATATCTTTTTTTCATTTTTCTTCGTCCTTTTTCAGTTTTTTTTTTTTTATGTTTTGTATTGCGTTAAATACTTTTATTGCCGTATTATCAGCATGGTTATTGCTGCTGTTACCAAATTTTCATTATTATTCTGATTATTATCAATTATCGCCACCATTTTATTATTAGCATCATTAATGTTAGCATCTATAGTAATAATAGTATCCATTGTTGATATTATTGTTATTATTATTATTATTATAATTGTTATTATTATTATTATTATTATTATTATTATTATTATTATTATTACTATTATTATTATTATTATTATTATTATTATTATTATTAATATTATTATTATTATTATTATTATTATTATCATTATTATAAATTAATTCATTTTTAACTCATTACGTAAAACATTGTGATAAATAAAAAGGGCGGGGGGTGCCCGGGGCTTTTACTGTTTCGCCCCGGGCGGGGGGGGGGGGGGGGGGATTCGAACCCGCAACCGGTATTCGGCCCCCGCGGTTGCGGGTTCGAGACGGGCGCCTTAACCCGCTCGGCCACGGTGGCGAGGATTAAGAACACATGTTTGGAAGGGGTATTTCCGTAACTCCG
>NC_051388.1:50200794-50208294 GCF_015228065.2 Penaeus monodon | reverse complement strand
ATATATATATATATATATATATATAATATCGTTATTCAGAATTTTGATTAACGGCCGGTTTGTTAAAATTGTGCGAGGCCCGACCCAATGAATATTTATACATACGGACAGACATATGCATGGAAATAGACGCCAGTATCTGTCTATCAGCCCAAGTCAAGTGCTGGTCCCAAGCCCGGATAAATAGAGAGAATGATTACCTAAAAGGTACCACCGGCACTCTCCGTGGCAAGGAACTGGGGACCCTACCACGTACTCACTCCAAGAGCATCACAACATGAAAACTACAATTAAGTATCATGCTGTGACCACGGCGGCTCAGACATGAACCTACCGTTAAAAGAAGATCTGTCTATCTATCTGATAGATATACATTTATTTATCTATCTGCTAGGTATGCATGTTCAGACTGATAGATATGTATTTATTTCTGTCTATTTGCATATCCGTATAATGAATATTCATTGGGTCGGGCCTCGCACAGTATTTACAAACCGGCCGTATTGTTATCTAGACGTTGAGCTTCGGCATAGTATCCCTGCCCATCCACGAGGGTTGCGCAAGTATGCTAAAAATGTTTCATATAAAAATGTGTTTGTTTTTCTCGAGGGGGGGCGCAGCTTTTCAGGTCCATCAACCCCGGGCGAGGTCGCAATCAGCGGTCGTGAATACGAGACCTTAAGCTACTAAACAACGTGGCGAGAGGCGATCAGAATTAGTTGGTAAGGGTATATGTGTGTGTGCGCGCGCGTTTGTATAGATATAAACGTGTGTATTTAAACGTGTCTATATAAATGAACCTACCGTTAAAAGAAGAAAGAAGAAGATATAAATAAACATATATGTCAACCGCAGGTGTTGTAGGGGAAGTCGCTGCCGTGGTTCAAGAGGCAGCGCACTGAACTGCAGTTGATGAGGAAGGACATCCAATCAGGCAAGGGTGTATCTTAAAAAAAAAAAAAAAAAAGAAAAAAAAAAAAAATCGTGTGTGGATAGTTCCATCGCGGGTCAAAGTAAAAATCTGCATTTTTTATAGTTATTATTTTTTTCCATTTCTTATTTTCATGCCACAGACAAAATCACATTCTATAATTCTCTCATTTACATAGTTTTGTCCCTTTTCTTTAGATATTTCATTGCCATTATATAAAAGTTTATTTTTAGGGTAAATAGGTGGCCAGGTCTTTTTAAGCGTTTCAGTCTCGTGTGAGGTATCAATCGTTTTTTTTCTTTCTTTCTTTCTTTCTTCTTTCATTCTTATTCAAATTTCTACTCATTACGTAAATCATTCTTATAAATAAAAAAAAAAAAATTGTCTTTCAGCCCTTGGCGTGGGGACTCGAACCCGCGACCGCGTATTCAGCCCCGCGATCGCGGGTTCGAAAAAGGCGCCTTAACCCACTCGGCCACCTTGGCGAGGAGCAACAATTGTAAGTTAAAAGGGTATTAATGGCGCGCACGCGCGCGCGTATGTGTATGTGTTCATGTATTACTGATGGAGTAAAAAATGTTCAATAATACGATAATCGAAATGGAACGATTTTTTTTTTTTATGGGGAGGGATTGTGTCATTTATCCTCACACAAGGCTTTTTACATCTTTCAACGTGGGGCAAGATGCAATGTTGATTTTTTTATTGTATTAAACCTTTTATTGCCGTTATCAGTATGGTTATTGCTGTTGTTTCCATTTTCATTATTATTCTGATTATTATCATTTTATTATTAGCATCATTATTCTTATCATTATAGCAATAATAGTATCATTGTTGATATTATTGTTATTATTATTATTATTATTATTATCATTATTATTATTGTTATTATAATTATAATTATAATTATTATTATAATTATAATTATAATTATAATTATTATTATTATTATTATTATTATTATTATTATTATTATTTATTTATTGTCATTATATCTTCAACATTTTTCTTGTGTGTTGGATGGTACCCGAGGTTATTCTATCTTTCCATCGCGGGTCAAAGCAGATATCTGTATTTTTCATGTTCAGCTTTTCTCTTTTTCTCTCCATATCTTCTTGCCTTCAACCCACAGACGAGATCAAATTCTGTAATTCTCATATACATATTTTTATCTTTTATTTTTCTTTAGATATTTTATTACCAATATATGTAAAAGCTTTTTTTTTTGCGTGGTTGCAATCTGTTTTATTATTTTTATTATTATTATTATTATCAATATTATTTTTATTATATTATTATATTATTTAAATTTTATTCATTTTAAAACCCGTTACGTAAAACATTGTGATATAAAAAGGGGGGGGGGGGTGCCCGGGGCTTTTCATGTCTTTCAGCCCCGGGCGGAGGGGAGGGGATTCGAACCCGCAACCGCGTATTCGGCCCGCAGTTGCGGGTTCGAGACGGGCGCCTTAACCCGCTCGGCCACGGTGGCGAGGATTAAGAAATATATTTTTGAAGGGGTATTTCCGTAACTCCGCCCTTCCCCCTCTTTTTAGATGTGAAACGCGGCACACCACACGCACACACACCACAACACAGCACACACATCCCACACACACATACACACAACACACACACACAAATACACACGCATGCACACACACACACACACACACAAAACCACACCCCACACAGACACACACACACACACACACACACAAATACACACGCATGCAAAACACACACACACACACACACACACACACAAAACACAACACACACACACACACTCCCCACACTTTCACACACGCGAGGCTACAATTTAAATCTCCTTTCTCTCTTTTCGGTGAGGGCTTCCACATCTTTCAACGTGGGGCAAGATGTAATGTTGTTTTTTTATTGTCCTACTGATTTTATTGCCGTTATCAGTATGGTTATTTTTGTTACTGTAGTTGTACCGACCCTTCATCCATACTATTATATTTCCATTATTCGTACATTAAAAAATAGCCCATTCTAGGGTGCCCCCAGCCTCAGCCTGCAGCAGCTACTCCCGAAAAGGTGAGAATCACCTAATCATACACCTGCGCTACAAGAAGCAGGGGAAGCAAAGTGCGTATCTTACGGTCAAGGTTTTTATTTATTTTTTGGGTCAAGTAAATCCTAATAGCTGTGAGTTAAATAAAAATTTTGTTTTTAAATAGATGGAGATTATTCTTAAAGATGACAATAACTTGAAAATAAGTATTAATAAAAAGATTTTTTTTTAGCTATAACAAAATGCGTGTGTGTGTGTGTGTGTGGTGGTGTGTGTGTTTTAAGGGTGTGTGTTTTGTGTGTGGTGTTGTGTGTGTGTGTGTGTGTGTGTGTGTGTGTGTGTGTGTGCATGCGTGTGTGTATTTGTGTGTTGTGTGTGTGTGTCTGTGTGTTGTGTGTTTTGTGTGTGTGTGTGTGTGTGTGCATGCGTGTGTATTTGTGTGTGTGGTGTGTGTGGGTCGTGTGTGTGGGGTGTGTGCATGTGTGTGTATTTGTGTGTGTATTTGTGTGTATTGTCTATGTGTGTGCATGTATGTGTTGTGTGTGTGTGTGTGTGTGTGTGTGTGTGTGTGTGGATTCATAAATCATTGTGAGGTTTGAAACCTCCTCTCCTGCCACAGCCTGAAAACCTGCCCAGCTCCCGCAACCGCATCCTCCCCCCTTCTCTCACGCATCCTCAGGTTTTCCTTTCCACAGATATAAGCGTGTGGTGTATATATATAAATATATGTCAATCGCGTGTTGTAGGGGAGTCGCTGCCGGGGTTCAAGAGGCAGCGCACTGAAGGACATCCAATCAGGCAAAGGGGGGTACTCTAAATATGGTGTTTTTACTTTATTTGTTTAAAATACGGTATTATATATTTTAAAAAAATCGTGTGGGAATATTCCATCGCGGGTCAAAGTAATCAGCATTTATATAATATATATATATATATATATAATATATATATATATATATTAATATAATATATAATATATATATATATATATATATGCCACAGACAAGATCGATTCTATAATTCTCATATTTACATACTTTTGCCCCTTTTTCTTTAGATATCTCATTACCATTATATATAAATTTAGAGTGAATAGGTGGCGGGTTTCAGTCCCGCGTGAGGGCGAAACCTTTTTTTTTTCTCTTTCTTCTTTCTTTCTTCTTTCTTTCTTCCCTTTTGCTCCATTCTTATTCATATATCCATTTTACTCATTTTGTAAAACATTCTCATAAATAAAAGTTTTTTTTTTTTGGGTGGGGATTCGAACCCGCGAACGCGTTTTTCAACCCGCGATCGCGGATCCGAGACAGGCCTTAACCCGCTCGGCCACCGTGGCGAATGCATCGGGGGGAAGTGAGAAGGGTATTTTATTGCGCGCGCGCGCATGTGTGTCTCTTCAGTTTTACTGATGGATTCAAAAACGTTCAATAATACGAAAATTGAAATGTAACGTTTTTTTTTTTTTTTTTTTTTTTGATATGGAGGGGAATCTGTCCATTAAACCCAGACGAGGCTACAACTAAATCTCCTTTCTCTCTTTTCGGTGAGGGCTTCCACATTTTTCACGTGGGGCAAGATGTAATGTTGATTTTTTATTGTCCTCACTGATTTTATTGCCGTTATCAGTATGGTTATTGTTGTTACTGTAGTGTACGATCCTTCATCCATACTATTAATTTCCATTATTGTACATTAAAAAATAGCCCATTCTAGGGTGCCTCCTCCCTCAGCCTGCAGCAGCTACTCCCCGAAAAGGTGAGAATCACTAATCATACACCGCGCTACAAGAAGCACGGGAAGCAAAGTGCGTATCTTACGGTCAAGGTTTTTTTTATATTTGGGTCAAGTAAATCCTAATAGCGTGGGGTTAATGAAAAATTTGATTTAATAGATGGAGATTCTTCTTAAAGATGCCCAAAAACCCTTGAAAGTAAAGTATTAATAAAAAGAAAATGGTTTAGCTATAATAAATTATAGTTTCCTTCTTTGTTTCCTCGAGTCCCCATCCCTTAACCGTTATGGACGGGGCCCACATTATATTAATATGTTCTTCCATAATTCTTTATTCGGATGGGTTTCCAAAAAACTATTCTGTAGATTTTTTTTAATAATAAATAAAAAAAATAAAAAAAAATAATAAAAAGAAAAAAAAACTTACGATCCCGCTTATTATAGGGAATCGGTGCGCCCTCTTCTTCTCTAACAAGGGGTGGTGTCTTTCGCCTCTTCAAACGTAAAGGTTTCGGGCAGCTCGTCCACCCATCAGCTTGCGTAAATGAATTATGTCCCTATTTAAAGTAGCGGGAAAGGGGCCCCGTAGAGTTTGTGCTGATGGGGACATTCCGATTATTCGGATAAAATGAGAGGGAGCTGCCGAGGAAGAAATCCATAAGTATGCTTTCGAAAACCTCCATTATAATCATACAGTCCACACATCACCATTTTCCATTATCGCCATCATTAGCATCACTTTTATCAGTAGCATTATATCTATTACCACTGTTATTACCATTCCCATTTTTAATATCATTAATATTCCACTATCATTATCCCTGCTACTTTTTATCATATTTATTATTGCCATTGTTACTGTTACAATTACTATCATTATTGTTATTTTAATAATCATGATTATTATTATTATATTATTAACATAAGAATTATTACAAATATTATCATTAATAATAATTATTATTATTATATTATTATTATTTTTATTTTATCATTATTTTTTTTATATTTTTATTATTATTATCAGTACTATTATTATTATCATCATATCATCATCATCATCATCATCATCATCCTCATCATCATCATCATCATCATATCATCATCATCATCATCATAATTATCATTATCTACATTTGGGATGCATATGTGGGTATATTCTTCCCCTTTTTTTTAACCTCAAGTAGTTTTTTTCTATTTTCATCATGTCTATTTCTTGGTCCAAAACCCTTGCCTATAGGTAACCCTTATATGTATGCATGCGTGTGTGTGTGAGAGAGTGTGTGTTTAGATATAAACGTATGTACATAAATAGAATATATATATATATATATATATATATATATATATATATATATATATATATATATATTATATATATAATATGTCAAACGGAGGTGTTACAGGAGAAGTCGTTGCCATGGCTCAAGAGGTATTGCACTCAACTGCAAGGGTGGTACTCCCATTTTTTTTTCTTTGTTGTTGTTATTATTGTTTTATTATCTTTTTTTTAAGTTATTGTTATTATATCTTCAACTTTTTTCTTTTGTTTGGGGTGATACCCGAGGTTATTCTTTCTATCGCGGGTCAAAGTAGATATGTGCATTTTCATGTCAAACTTTTTCTCTTTTCTCTCTATATCTTCTCGTCTTCAACCCACAGACAAGATCAAAATTCTGTAATTCTTTCATACATTTTTCATCTATTATTTTTCTCTTGATATTTTATAACCATTATATTTAAAAGCTGTCCTTTTGTGGTGAACTGGTATCCGGTTGCGACCTGTTTTTGTTTTTATTATCATCACTATTATTATCATTTTTATCATTATCAATATTATATTATTTATTTTTTTCATTTTTTATTCGGGTTTCGTAAAACCTTCTGATAGATAAAAATTATTTTTGGGGAGTGGGGGGTGCCCAGGGCTTTTCATGTTTTTCAGCCCCCGGGCGTGGGGGACTCGAACCGCAACCGCGTATTCAGCCCCCCGATTGCGGATTTGAGACAGGCGCCTTAACCCGCTCGGCCACCGTGGCGAGGGGCATCCGGCCATAAAAGATATTGGTAAAATTTGATCATTTTTGGCGACCTCATATAGGAATAGGAAAAAGCTAAGAAAACAATCGATCAAGAAAAACATAATGGGACTTTATTATCTTTATTTTCATCGCTATATATGTTATTGTCATTATTATTTTACTATTATTTTTATCATTATTATTATTATTATTATTATTTTTATTATTATTATGTATTATTAATTTATTATTATCTTATTATTAATATTATCAATATCATCACAATTAATATTTCATAATCTTTACCACATACAGTGGTGAAAGTATATAACACCCGCGCTCCCCAATATATATGTCGTGTGTGTGTGTGGTGTGTGTGAGAGAGAGAGAGAGAGGGGGGAAGAGAGAGAGAGAGAGAGAGAGAGAGAGAGAGAGAGAGAGAGAGAGAGAGAGAGAGAGAGAGAGAGAGAAATTTTAGATATGAAGGAAATACATAAAGTTGAGTTAAATACTGAAAAAGGTAGCGCGCTGAACTGCAGGGGTGGTACTCCCCGACATATTTTTAATTACATTTATTATTTAGATTTTAAAAATTTTTTCGTGGGTCAAAGTAGTACTTTCTTTCTTTTTTTCTCTCTCTCTGTTTGCCTTTTGACAAGATCGCATTCTGTAATTTTCAAATATATGTTTTTTATCCATTTTTCTTTAGCTATTTCATTGCCTTTATTTATAAAAGCTTTTTCTTTTTCTTTTTTTCTTTCGGGGTAAACAGCTTT
>NC_051388.1:50193294-50195794 GCF_015228065.2 Penaeus monodon | reverse complement strand
GGTAGGCAATCGATTCATTCATCAAAACGCAGATGTCCGAGGAGAAGTCTCCCCTGCGTCACAAGTCACTTTCCTCACCGTCTCATTCCCTGCTCATCCTTATCTCACAAGCCTTGAGGAACTTTGAGGCGGTGGAGGACGATTTAAGTCATCATCGATTCTTCGTCCTCGACCTCGTCCTCCAGGTCCGAGTAATCGAAATCCGAATTTTCGTCCTCCGAGTCCGAATCCTCGACCCATGAGCTCTTCCAGACCTCGACCTCCGAATCCGAAACCGAATCATACCAGTCCTCGACCTCAAAGCCATCATAATCCGAGTCCTCGATCTTAAAGCCATCATAATCCGAGCTTTTCAATTCCTTTAGCCCCGGGCGAGGTCGCAGTCAGAGGAAAGCTCCCTTTGGAGGATTGGGACCCGCGGTCGTGAATACGAGTCTGGGGTCTTAAGCCACTAAACAATCGTGGCGAGGGGCGATCAGAATTAGTTGGTAAGGGTATATGTGTGCGTGCGCGCGCGCGCGTTTGTATAGCTATGAACGTGTGCATTTAAACGTTTGTATATAAATAAAAATATATGTAATCGAGGTATGTAGGGAAGTCGCTGCCGTGGTTCAAGAGGCAGCGCACTGAACTGCAGTTGATGAGGAAGGACATCCAATCAGGCAAGGGTGTTACTCTAAATGTTTTTATTACTTTTATTGTTTAGAATACAGTCATTATATCTTTTATAAAAAATCGTGTGTGGAATAGTTCCATCGCGGGTCAAAGTAGAAATCTGCATTTTTTTATAGTTATTATTTTTTTCCATTTCTTATTTTCCTGCCACAGACAAAATCACATTCTATAATTCTCTCATTTCCATATTTTTGTCCCTTTTTCTTTAGATATTTCATTGCCATTATATATAAAAGCTTATTTTTAGGGTGAATAGGTGGCCGGATCTTTTTAAATGTTTGCCTTGTGTGAGGTATCAATCGTTTTTTTTTTTTTCTTTTTCTTTTTCTTTCTTTCTTTCTTTCTTCTTTCATTCTTATTCAAATATTCATTTCTACTCATTTCGTTAATCATTCTTATAAATAAAAAAACAAAAAAATGTCTTTCAGCCCCGGGCGTGGGGGACTCGAACCCGCGACAGCCTATTCAGCCCCGTGATCGCGGTTTCGAAAAAGGCGCCCTAACCCACTCGGCCACCGTGGCGAGGGGCGACGGGAGTAAGTTAGAAGGGTATTCGCTACGAGCGAGCGAGCGCATATGTGTGTGTGTTCATATGTTACTGATGTAGTCAAAACCGTCAAGAATATGTAAATCAAAATGTAACTTTTTTTTTTTTTTTGGGGGGGGAGAGATTGTGTCACTTATCCCCAGACGAGGCTGCAACTAAACCTCCTTTCTGTCTTTTCAGCGAGGGCTTTCCACATCTTTCAACCTTTCAACGTGGGGCAAGATGCAATGATGATTTTTTATTGTGTTACTACTTTTATTGCCGTTATCAGTATGGTTATTGCTGTTGTTACCATTTTCATTATTATTCTGAGTATTATCATTATCGCCATCATTTTATTTATTATTATTATCATCATTATTGTTATCATTATAGTAATAAAAGAATCATTGTTGATATTATTATTATTATTATTATTATTATTATTATTATTATTATTATTGTTATCATTATTATTATTATTATTGTTATTTTCATTATTATCATTATTATTAATTTATTCATTTTCAACCCGTTACGTAAAACATTCTGATAAATAAAAGGGGGGGGGGGTGCCGGGGCTTTTCATATCTTTCAGCCCCGGGCGGGGGGGGGGGGGGGATTCGAACCCGCAACCGCGTATTCGGCCCCGCGGTTGCGGGTTCGAGACGGGCGCCTTAACCCGCTCGGCCACGGTGGCGAGGATTAAGAATGAACGTTTGGAATGGGTATTTCCGTAACTCCGCCCCTCCCCCTCTTTTTGGGTGTGAACGTGAGCGGGCTAGTGTGTGTTGTGTGTTGTCGTGTGTGTGTGTGTGGTGTGTGTGTGTGGTGTGTGTGTGTGTGTGTGTGGGTGTGTGTGTGTGTGTTTAATGAATTATATCGATCAAGCATAAATATACAGGACTTTATTATCATCATTTTTATTTTTACTATCATCGTTATATGTTTTTGTCAATATTATTTTCACTATTTTTATTATCATTATAATCATAATTATTGTTTCTATTATCACAATTATTATTATTATTACTATTATTATTATTATTATTATTATTATTATTATTATTATTATCAAAATCAATATCACCATTAATCATATTTTATACCCTCACCACATACATGTGGTGAAGGTATATAACGCGCGCGCCCCCTAATATGTCTCTGTGTGAGAGAAAGAGAGAGGAGGGAAGGAGAGAGAGAGAGAGAGAGAGAGAGAGAGAAGGACAAAGGGAGAGAGAGTGAGAGAGAGAGAGAGGAGAGAGAGAGAGACAAGTAGAAACTAGGATTAAGTAAAAG
>NC_051388.1:50191259-50193194 GCF_015228065.2 Penaeus monodon | reverse complement strand
GAACGAAAAGTAACACATAATAATGCTGTGAAAGTAAGGAAGCCCTCGCTGAAAAGACAGAAAGGAGGTTTAGTTGCAGCCTCGTCTGGGGATGAGTGACGCATATCCCTCCCCATAAAAAAAAAAAAAAAAAAAAAAAAAAAATGTTACATTTTGATTTACATATTCTTGACGGTTTTGACTACATCAGTAACATATGAACACACACACATATGCGCGCGCTCGCTCGCAGCGAATACCCTTCTAACTTACTCCCGTCGCCCCTCGCCACGGTGGCCGAGTGGGTTAAGGCGCCTTTTTCGAAACCGCGATCACGGGGCTGAATAGGCTGTCGCGGGTTCGAGTCCCCCACGCCCGGGGCTGAAAGACATTTTTTTTGTTTTTTTATTTATAAGAATGATTAACGAAATGAGTAGAAATGAATATTTGAATAAGAATGAAAGAAGAAAGAAAGAAAGAAAGAAAGAAAAAGAAAAAGAAAAAAAAAAAAACGATTGATACCTCACACAAGGCAAACATTTAAAAAGATCCGGCCACCTATTCACCCTAAAAATAAGCTTTTATATATAATGGCAATGAAATATCTAAAGAAAAAGGGACAAAAATATGGAAATGAGAGAATTATAGAATGTGATTTTGTCTGTGGCAGGAAAATAAGAAATGGAAAAAAATAATAACTATAAAAAAATGCAGATTTCTACTTTGACCCGCGATGGAACTATTCCACACACGATTTTTTATAAAAGATATAATGACTGTATTCTAAACAATAAAAGTAATAAAAACATTTAGAGTAACACCCTTGCCTGATTGGATGTCCTTCCTCATCAACTGCAGTTCAGTGCGCTGCCTCTTGAACCACGGCAGCGACTTCCCCTACAACACCTCGATTGACATATATGTTTTATTTATATACAAACGTTTAAATGCACACGTTCATAGCTATACAAACGCGCGCGCGCGCACGCACACATATACCCTTACCAACTAATTCTGATCGCCCCTCGCCACGATTGTTTAGTGGCTTAAGACCCCAGACTCGTATTCACGACCGCGTTCCAATCCTCCAAAGGGAGCTTTCCTCTGACTGCGACCTCGCCCGGGGCTAAAGGACTTGAAAAGCTCGGATTATGATGGCTTTAAGATCGAGGACTCGGATTATGATGGCTTTGAGGTCGAGGACTGGTATGATTCGGTTTCGGATTCGGAGGTCGAGGTCTGGAAGAGCTCATGGGTCGAGGATTCGGACTCGGAGGACGAAAATTCGGATTTCGATTACTCGGACCTGGAGGACGAGGTCGAGACCGAAGAATCGATGATGACTTAAATCGTTCCTCAAGGCTTGTGAGATAAGGATGAGCAGGGAATGAGAAGGTGAGGAAAGTGACTTGTGACGCAGGGGAGACTTCTCCTAGGACATCTGCGTTTTGATGAATGAATCGATTGCCTACCTAGCCACTGGGTGGGCCAAGCCAGCCCAAGTCAGTCCCAGTCCCAAGCCCGGATAAAATAGAGAGAATGATTACCTAAAAGGTAACACCGGCACTCTCCGTGGAAAGGAACTGGGGACCCTACCACGTACTCACTCCAAGAGCATCACAACATGAAAACTACAATTAAGTATCATGCTGTGACCACGGCGGCTCAGACATGAACCTACCGTAAAAAAGAAAAAAAAAAAAAAAAAAAAAAAAAAAAAAAAAAAAAAAAAAAAAAAAATATATATATATATATATATATATATATATATATATATATATATATATATATATATATATATATATATATATAACATATATACACATATCTAAATATTTAAATATATATATATGTATGTATATGTGTATATATATGTATGTATATATATATATATATATATATATTTTTTTTTTTTTTTTTTTTTTTTTTTTTTTTTTTTCTTTTCTTTTCTTTTTT
>NC_051388.1:50183759-50186259 GCF_015228065.2 Penaeus monodon | reverse complement strand
GAAGGATGCGAGAGAGAGGAAGAGGATGCGGGGGAGAAGGGAAGGGCGAGAGAGAAAGGGGGGAGGAGCGAGAGGAGGAAGAGGAGCGAGGAGAAGGGGAAAAGAGCAAAGAAGGGGGGAGGATGCGAGAGAGAATGGAAGAGGATGCGGAAAAGAGGGAAAAAGATGCGAGACAGAAGGGGAGAGGGGCGAGAGGAATGGAAAGGATGCGGGGGGGAGAAAAGGGAAAAAGGGTGCGAGAGAGAAGGGAGGGATCGAGGAGAGGGGGAAGAAATGCGAGGAGAAGGGAGAAAGGGTGCGAGAGAAGGGGAGAGATGCGAGAGAGAAGGGGGAAGGGGAAAGGCGGGGAGAGGGGGAAAGGGAAGGGGGGAAGGGTGGAGAAGAAGGGAGAGGATGCGAGAGAAAGGAGAGGTGCGGGGGGGGAGGGGCGGGAAAGGGGGAGGATGAGGAGAAGGGGAGAGGATGCGAAAAGAAGGGGGGAGGATGGAAGAGAAGGGGAGAGGAGCGAGAGAGAAGGGAGAGGATGCGAGAGAGAAAAGGGGGGATGAGGAAGGGGGAAGGGGGAAGAAAAAACAAAAAACAGAAGGGGGAAGGATGCGAGAGAGAATTGGAGAGGTGCAGAGGAAAGGGGAGGGTGCGAGAGAGAAGGGGGAAAAGCGAAGAGAGGGGGAGGATGCAGAGAGAGGGGAGAGGAGGAGAAAAAAGGGAGAGGGTGCGAGAGAGAAGGGAGAGTTTCGAAAAGAAGGGGGGAAGGGTGCAAAAAAGAGAAAGGAAGAATGGGGAGAGGGGGAAAGGAAGGAGGGGTGCGAGAGAGAGGGAGAGGATCGAGAGAGAAGAAGGATGCGAGAGAAAGGGGAAAGGACGAGGAGAAAAGGGAGGGATGCGAAAGAAGGAGAGGATGCGAGAGAAGGGGGAAGGGTCGAGAGAGAAAAGGGGGAAAGGATCCGAGGGGGAAGAAGAGGATGCGAGAGAGAAGGGGAGAGGTCGAAGAGAAGGGGGGAGGGTCGAGAGAGAAAGGGGGGAGATGCGAGAGAGAAGAAGAGGATCAGAGAGAAGGGGGAGGATGCGAAGAGAAAGGGGGAGAAGGGGGAGGAGCGAGAAAGAAGGGGAAGGATGCGAGAGAGAAGGGGGGGAGGAGGGAGAGAAGGGAGAGGGTGCGAAGAGGGGGAAAGGGGGGGAGAAGGGGGGGGATGCAGAGAGAAGGGGAGAGGGGCAAAAGGGGAAGGGGAGAGGATCGAGAAGAAGGGAGGGGTGCGAGAGGAATGAGAGGATGCGAGAGAGAAAGGGGGGATGCAAAAGAAGGGAAAAGGAGAAAAGAAGGGGAGAGGATGCGAAAGAAAGGGGAGGATGCGAGAGGAAAGGAGAGAAAGGAGAAGAAGGAGAGGAAGGAGAGAAGGGGAAGGGGGGAGAGAGAAGGGAGAGGTCGAGAAGAAGGGAGAGGATGCGAGAGAGAAGGGAGGGATGCGAGAGAAAGGGGGAGGGTGGGAGGAAAAGGGGAGGGGGGAAAGGGGGAGGATTTCGAGAGGAAGGGGAGAGGGTGGAAAGAGAAGGGGGAGGGGCGAGAGAGGAGGGGGGGAGGATGCGGGAGAAGGGGGGAGGATGCGAGAGAGAAGGGGAGGATGCAGAGAAAGGGGGGAGGATGCGAAGAGAAGGGAGAGGATGCGAGAGAGAAGGGAGAGGATCGAAGGGAAAGGGAGGAGAAGGGGAGAGGGGAGAGAGAAGGGGGGAGGTTAAAGGGTGGAGATAAACCCGGGGGCCGAGAAAAGGGGGAGAGAAAAGGGATATAATAAAGGGGAGGATGCCAAGGAGGAGATGAAGAGAAGGGGAGGAAAAGGGGAGAAGGAAAAGGGGGAGGTTGCGGAGACAAAGGGACGGGTGGAGAGGGGGAGGTGAGAGAAAGGGGGTTTCAAAAGGAGAGATGGAAAAGGAAGGGGGAGGGGGTGCGGGGAGAAAGGGGAAGAGCGGGGGAAAGGAAATTTTTTTAGAAAAGGGGAAAAATCTAGAAAAAACATGAAAGGGGAAGATGCAAAAATTTTATAATAAATGGGGTTGGTAAAACAAATTTATTACATTTTGTTAAAGGGGGGTTACCCAAAAAAAAGGTTAAATAAAAAAATTTGGGGGTATTCAACAACATAAAAAATTTTGGGGGGGGGGATCAATGATAGGAAAAAATTTTGGGCTGGTAAAAAACCAGCAGAGTTCCCCACATTGCCGACTGAAAAACCTGGGTTGTTTGTAAAGGGGGATTAGGTGTTTCTGCATTTTAAATTTCCGGGGAAATGTTTTGGGCGGCAGGCAGGGAGATTTAAGGAAGGCCCCCCAGGGTTTTTTGGGAAAGGGGGCTAAAGTCCGAATTTCATAAAAATCGGGAAAAAAATGCAAAGAAAGAAATTTAAGAAAAAAATGCAAAGGGGAAGGTGCGGGGAAGGAAACGGAAAACAAATGGTGGAAGAAAGGGGGGTGAATAAAAGGGGTTTGGTAATAACCCAGGGATTAC
>NC_051388.1:50162417-50178659 GCF_015228065.2 Penaeus monodon | reverse complement strand
GAGAGGGGGATGGAAGGGAAAGGGAGGGGAAAGACATTGAGAAGGGAGGGGATTGGGAGGGGAAAGGCAGGGGGAAGGGAGAGGGAAAGGCAGGGAGAAGAGATGGGGGAGGGAAGGGAAAGGCAGGGGGTAGGGAGGGGGAGGGGGAGGAAAGGCAGGAGAAAGGCAGGGGGAAGGCAGGGGGAAGGCAGGGGGTAGGGAGGGGGGAGGGGGAGGAAAGGCAGGAGAAAGGCAGGGGGAAGGGAGGGGAAGCAATAAAGAGGGAAAGACAAGGATTAAAAACTTGGAAGGAGACGGAAAAGGAGCAAAGAGAAAAAAGAACAAAAAGGTAAAAGAAATGAAGAAAAGGAAAAAGAAAAAGGAAAGGGAAGCAGAAGAAAAAGAAGATGAAGGAGGAGGAGGAGAAGCGAGAAAAACAAGAAAACAAGGAAATAGAAACATAAAACAAGATTATAAAAAAAAAAGGAGAAGATAGAATAAAAATTGTGAAAAAAACACGAAGGAAAACGAAATAAAAAAACATCCCCATTTACACACAAAAAAGGAAAAAAAGAAACAAGAGAAAAAAAAACATAAAAAAGAGAAGAAAGAGAGAAATAAAAAAGATAAAAAAGGGAAAAAGAAATAAGAGAAAAAAAAAGAAAAAAAGAAAAAAAAGAAAAAAAAAAAAAAAAAAAAAATGAGAGAGAGAAAAAAAGAAAAAGAAATGAAAAAAAGGAGAAGATAAAAAGAAATAAGAAAGAAAAAAAGAAGAAAAAAGAAAGAGGAGAAAAAAATAAAAAGGAGAAGAACGAAATAAACAAGAGAGGAAAGAAAAGAAGAAAAGAAAAACTAAAAAAGAGAAAAAATAGACATATGAAAAAGAGAAGAAAGAAAAAAAACTAGAGAGAAAACACACACACACACACACACACACACACACACACACACACACACACACACACACACACACACATAGCCCGCCCACGTTCACATCTAAAAAGAGGGGGAAGGGCGGAGTTACGGAAATACCCCTTCCAAACATTACTTCTTAATCCTCGCCACCGTGGCCGAGCGGGTTAAGGCGCCCGTCTCGAACCCGCAACCGCGGGGCCGAATACGCGGTTGCGGGTTCGAATCCCCCCCCCCCGCCCGGGGCTGAAAGACATGAAAAGCCCCGGGCACCCCCCCCCCCTTTTATTTATCAGAATGTTTTACGTAACGGGTTGAAAATGAATAAATTAATAATAATAATAGTAATAATAATAATAATAATAATAATAATAATAATAATGATAATAATAATAATGATAACAGATTGCAACCACGCAAAAGAAAAATCTTTTACATATATTGGTAATAAAATATCTAAAGAAAAATAATAGATAAAAAAAAATATATATGAGAATTACAGAATGTGATCTCGTCTGTGGGTTGAAGGCAAGAAGATATGGAGAGAAAAAGAGAAAAGCTGAACATGAAAAATACAGATATCTGCTTTGACCCGCGATGGAAAGATAGAATAACCTCGGGTACCATCCGACATACAAGAAGAATGTTGAAGATATAATGACAATAACTTAAATAATAATAATAGTAATAATAATAATAATAATAATAATAGTAATAATAAATGATAATAATAACAATAGTAATGATAATAATAATAATAATAATAACAATAATATCAACAATGATACTATTATTACTATAATGATAACAATAATGATGCTAATAATAAAATGGTGTCGATAATAATAATAATCAGAATAATAATGAAAATGGTAACAACAGCAATAACCATACTGATAACGGCAATAAAAGGTTTAATACAATAAAAAATCAACATTGCATCTTGTCCCACGTTGAAAGATGTGGAAAGCCTTGTGTGAGGATAAATGACGCAATCCCTCCCCATAAAAAAAAAAAAAAAAATGTTACATTTCGATTATCGTATCATTGAAAAATTTTTACTCCATCAGTAATACATGAACACATACACATACGCGCACGCGTGCGCGCGAAAAATACCCTTTTAACTTACATTCGTTGCCCCTCGCCACGGTGGCCGAGTGGGTTAAGGCGCCTTTTTCGAACCCGCGATCGCGGGGCTGAATACGCGGTCGCGGGTTCGAGTCTCCCACGCCCGGGGCTGAAGGACAATTTTTATTATTCTGTTTATAAGAATGATTTACGAAATGAGTAGAAATTTGAATAAGAATGAAAAAAGAAAGAAAGAAAGAAAGAAAAAAAAAAACGATTGCGACCTCACACGAGACTGAAACATTAACAAAAAACGGCCACCTATTCACCCTAAAAA
This sequence comes from Penaeus monodon, assembly GCF_015228065.2. Classification (NCBI taxonomy): domain Eukaryota; kingdom Metazoa; phylum Arthropoda; class Malacostraca; order Decapoda; family Penaeidae; genus Penaeus; species Penaeus monodon. The sequence goes on along the minus strand of NC_051388.1, from coordinate 50,176,360 downwards.
TAAACTTTTATATATAATGGCAATGAAATATTTAAAGGACAAGGGACAAAAATATGTAAATAAGAGAATAATAGAATGTGATTTTGTCTGTGGCAGGAAAATAAGAAATGGAAAAAAAAATACAACCATAAAAAATGCAGATTTCTACTATTCCACACACGATTTTTTTTTTTTTTTTTTGGCTTGATTGGATGTCCTTCCTCATCAACTGCAGTTCAGCGCGCTGCTTCTTGAACCACGGCAGCGACTTCCCCTACAAACACTTGCGGTTAACATATATGTTTTATTTATATACACACGTTTAAATACACACGTTCATATCTCTACAAACGCGCGCGCGCGCGCACACACATATACCCTTACCAACTAATTCTGATTGCCCCTCGCCACGTTGTCTAGTAGCTTAAGGTCTCGTACTCACCCCCCCTAACGGAAGCCGCCTTGCCGCGGTGGGGGGGCCTGAGGTCCCAATGATCTGGTGAGCCGGACCAGAGGGCTACCCATACTGGAGGGGTCACCAGTGAGGGATGAGACAAAATGGCTTCCTGGTGCACCAAGGCCTATGAGAGGGGATGGTGCACCCATCCTTGGTTCATCTCATCTTGGACCAGGGAGAACTCTCCCACGTGTGTTTGCCGTGCGTGGCATCCCGTAATACCAGGAGACAGGAGTCCTGGAGGTTGAGCGATGCTGCACGCTGCGCCCTGCAGCTAGCAACACACCTCTTTAGTCCTTTATTCTGGTTAGATGGGTGGCTTGATCAAGGCCCGGTCAAGTCAATCAGCTGGTCAAATATGGCTAGGGTCAAGCAGGTACTATTCAGTCGGCAGCGCATAGGTCCCGCGACTGCCATCAGTACTGTAACAGTGGCTGCGTATATTTCCTCATTACCCCTGTGGCTGTTGGGAGACTTTGAGCCTCGTTGGACTCCATGGTGGGTGGGGGGGGTGAGGAAATGAAGAATTCTAATTTGTATGAGTACTACAAATTTACAAAGATCTAGCTCTCTCCCTGACGACCTACGCAATTCCCCGACCATTCCCTCTGGAGCATCACATGTTGTCACTCTGGAGCCTTTCCAGCTTCCAAAGGGCAAGAATGGGAATCGTAATGGTTCCCAGGCTCCCAAACCAGGTAAGAAGGGGAAAAGACCTCAATCCACTAAGGAAATCTTACCTGGTAAATATGAGAGTATTTCATATAGTAAGTACCTAGTAGTGAAGACCTTTGATGGTGTATCAATCATGGATCTTGATATTTTTGAAGTACATAGGAAAATAGTTGAGGTATGTCAACGTGATCCTCGCATCACCCCACAGCGAGATGGCAGCCTGATAGTTGAGGTTTCGTCACCAGATGAGAGTGACCGTCTGCGTGTGATATGCAACATCCCTGGGGCTCAAGTTTCATGTTCTCACAAAACCCTCAATCAGTGTAAGGGAATTGTCTTTTCCCGAGACCTGATGAGGTATTCTGAGGAGAAACTGTTAGAGGAACTAGAGAATTTTAATGTAGTGGCAGTAAAACGTTTTAAGAAGAAAGTTGACGGTTTGGAATAGTCTACACCAACTCTTCTTCTAACTTTTAATATGTTGGTCCTTCCAGAATCAGTTAATTTAGCATGGTACCACCTCAAGGTAAAGCCATATGTGCCCAACCCTATGCGGTGCTTCCACTGCCAGGGTTATGGGCATGGAGCCAACTCTTGCCGTTTTAAAGAAAATGGACAACCAAGAATATGTGTAAAGTGTGGTACAACAGGTCATCAAGGAGATGACAACTGTCCAGGTCCAATATGCTGTTACCACTGCAAAGAAGCTCATGAAGCTTCTTCAAAGCAGTGTAAAAGGTACATATTTGAGAAAGAAGTATTGATAATAAGGAGCAAGGAGAAAGTTAGTTTTCCAGAGGCAAAGCGACGTGCCCATGTGCTGTTTGCACAGCCAGGTAAATCCTTTGCTTCGGTTCTGGCTCATCCTCCTTCCCACCAACCCTTGCCCTCCAATGCTTCTTGCACCACACACTCTGCCACTTCTTTTAAACCTCAGTCCCCAATTGCTGAAACTGCCTCTGGTGAATTCCACCAGAAACGGAGTAGGAGTGAGGGGTCTATTGAGGAGACTCCTCCTCCCAAAGTAAGGTCTTTGGAGCCATCAGGTGAGGCTCCAGAGGCCTCAATGGTGACAGCCCCAGCTGCCACCACATCCACAGGGGCCTCCACTGCTAGGCAGAATGCCCCTGAAGCAAAGGCTCGGGTTTGCCCTTTGCCCAGGCAAAGGAATCCTGAGTCTGTTCAAAAGACTCATTTCAAGGTGGGGTCTTTGGAGCCGTCAGGAAGGGCTCCAGGGATCTCAACGGTGACAGCTCCAGTTGCCACCACATCCACAGGGGCCTCTGCTGCTAGGCAGAATGCCCCTGAAGCAAAGGCTCAGGTCCGTTCTTTGCCCAGGCAAAGAAATCCTGAGCCTGTCAAAAGGAAGCCTGTGGAAACTAGTTTCACGGGTAAACAACCCCTCAAAAGACTCTCCCAAGATCCTGGAAAGGGACAGCCTAAAGGTGTAGGGCAAACCTTGACCACAGGTGCTGCCAAACACCTTATGAAAAAAATAGTTTAAAGAACTGGATACCCTAATCCAATGGAACTGTCAGGGAATTCATGCAAAATGGGAAGAACTGCAACATCTGATAGCTTTATGTAACCCAGTTTGCGTATGCCTACAAGAGATTATGACCAGGGAAAATCATCCGATTTCCCTGAGAGGATTCCAAATTCAAGCCCATTATGGGACTTTTGACAATGGACCTCATGGAGGAGTAGCAGTAATGGTACGTCAGGATATTCCTTTCCAGGCCATCCACCTGCAGACAACACTGCAGGTGAAGGCTGTGAGAATAGGCTTGACACGACCTTACACTGTTGCATCTATCTACCTTCCTCCACATAATCTCAACATAAATGATTTGGAAGATCTACTTGGGCAGTTGCCACATCCATTTCTACTCTTGGGAGATTTCAATGGTCGGCATCACCTCTGGGGAGACACTTTGTGCAACCCTCGAGGAAGGGCCTTGGAGTCCCTGCTCCTAAGAGTAGATGCAGTTTTATTGAACAGTGACAAATTGGGACATTCTCCAATATAGACCTGTCAATTGTCTCACCTGATTCACAGATGAATTTCACTTGGCAGGTTATGGAAGACTTACATGGAAGCGACCACTTTCCAATAATTTTGGAGGAGGTGAATGGTATTCCAGCCAATGGAGTGCAGAGATGACGACTTGAACATGCGGACTGGAATCTTTTTAGATCAACTGCAGTATTGCATGGATCTGTGAATGATTTCCAGTGTGTTCAAGATGCTGTTAATCACTTCACATCACGAATCCACCTTCCAGCAGAAGCATCCATTCCCAAAAGTAGCGGGCATTACCGACGACCTCCGGTAACATGGTGGTCTGATGAATGCCAACAAGCTGTCAGAGCAAGAAAAGCTGCATTAAGGCAGTTGAAACGACGCCCCAGTGATGTAACCTTGATCTATTACAAAAAGACCCGAGCCAAGGCCAGGCTAAAGGAGGCCAGACGGACGTCACGGAGACAGTATGTCTCCTTGATTAACTCTGGGACCCCCTTAGCATGGGTATGGGACAAGGTGCGTAAGATCGCTGGAAAGACCACATCACTGTCACCACCTGCTTTGAAGATTGATGGCATAATCATCACAGATAAAAAAGATGTTGCTAATGAACTAGCTAAATCCATAGCAGAGATCTCCTCTGGAGCATCTTACACTGCCCGATTCTCCACTCTTCGGGCTGAACAGGAACGACACCCAGTGTCCTTCTTCAGTAGGACTGCAGCAGAACTTCCATACAACTTGCCATTTTTGCGCAAGGAGATGGACTCAGCTTTGCAGCTCTGCCATAAGACTGCCCCAGGAAGTGACGATATTCCATACCAAATGATATCTCACTTACCAGAGATCTCCCAGAAGTTCTTGATGGACCTATTCAATAGGATATATAGGGAGGGTACAGTGCCATCCACATGGAAAGAGTCTATTATCATTCCTGTCCCTAAACCTGGGAAGGATGCTTCCACACCAGGAAATTACAGACCAATTTCCCTCACCAGCTGCATCTGCAAGCTGATAGAGAAAATGGTAAACTTCAGGTTGACATGGCTGCTAGAAAAGGAAAACGTGCTGACTCCATATCAATATGGGTTTAGAAGATTGAGATCGACCACAGATGCACTTGTAAGGATGGAAACTGCTATACAGAATACCTTCGCACAGCGACGTCACATGTTAGCATTCTTCTTTGACCTTGAAAAGGCTTACGATACTACTTGGAAGCATGGCATACTCAAGAAGTTGCATGACATTGGTTTAAGAGGAGCATTACCTACCTTCATGCAAAACTTCCTTGCTAACAGGAAATTTAGAGTTCGGGTGGGAAACAGTTTCTCTAACCTGGAAGATCAGCTGGAAGGGGTCCCACAAAGGAGTGTCTTAAAGAAAAAGTCCGGTCTTTTAAAAACCATGTTATTTGGTTGTATGTTGATATTTGATGTATAAATAACATAATGACAGCCATAATATGTGTTATATCCCAACCAATTGTTTTTTAAAGCGTTTTTGTATGTTCAAATTCGATCGTCTGTTATAAAACCGATTTGAAGCGCCATCTCGCAGAGTGACGTCACACCATGTATATCTGGAGTGAGGCCGGCGGCCATGCCATTGTTCATATGCAGTGCTTGAAATTTTGCATTGTATATTGCATTGTATAATATCAGTGCATTGTATTTCATGTATAAATCTATTATTATAATATAAATATATATATAATAATATTATTACAAAAACACATAAATAGACACCGCACAAAAACACACACACAACACATAACCACACAAAACATACATACACCCATATATAAAATATAAAATATTATAATTATATATTAATATATATATGTATGTATGTAATATATTAATTAATATATATATAATATAAAAATATAATATAAATATATATATAAAAAAAGATATATAAAATTTAAAAATTATTGATAATATAAAATATAAATTTATATATATATAAATAATAATAAATATATTATATATATTATAAAATATAAATTTTGTATCAAAACCCCCACACACACACTATATATATAATATTAATATATAATATAATATATATATATATATATATATATATAATAATAATACAACACACAATATATATATATATATATATATAAAAATATTTTTAATATAAATATATATATATAATATATATTAATTATATATATATTAATAAAATATTATTTTAAAATTATAAACATATATAAAATAAAATATATATTATATATATATATATAATATATATATATATAATATTTATAATAATATATTATATATAATATTGTGTGTGTTGTGTTGTGTGTGTTTTTGTGGTATATGATATATTTAATATAATTATAATATATATTATATATATATTATGATTATGTAGTATGTGTATGTCTGTATTTTATTATGTGAAAATAATTATATATATATTATATATAATAATTATATATATATATAATATATATGTATGATATGTATGTTATTATTATATATAATATTATATATATATATATATATATAATATATATACATATATAATAACATAATACAACAGACATAAACATACATACATACAATATATATATAAAAATTATTATATATTATATAATATATATAAAAAACACAACACACACACAAAAAAAACAAAAAAAAAATTTTTTATATATATTATAATATAATAGAATAATAATAAAAAATTTAAATATTTACATAATAAATTAAATATAAAAAATATTTTAATATATAATATATATAATATATGTAAATTGTATGTACTTTAAATTATTAATATATATATTAATATATATATATATATATATTATTATATTATATTAATATATATATATATATATAATATTATATAAATGTGTGTGTGTTGTGGTGTGGTTTGTTATATATATTTTTTATAATATAAATATATATTATAATTTTAAATATATGAGTTGATGTTTATGTCTGTAGGATATATGTATATATATGGGGAATTATATATATATATATATAATATTTTAAAATATATATAAAATAAAACAACAAAATACATAATAATTATATAATATATAAAATTTATATAATTATATATATATATATAATAAAAAATTATACATACGACTAAAACATACATACATACAAAAATTAATAATATTTAGATAAATAAAAATAATAAAATAACCACAAACAACACACACACCCCCCACCAATAATTAAAGGAAATATATATTAAGATATATAAAAGATATATAGATAAAAAATAATATATATAATTATATATAATTTTTAAAAATATATATAATGTGCAAATTTTTACAAATTAATAATATAATTAATATAATAAAAATAAAATTATATATAATAAATATATATAATATTATGCATAATACAATAATAAAATAAAAAATATATATATTATATAATATTTTATATAATATAAAATAATAATAATATATAATAAATATTTATATTATATATTTTATATTATATGTGTGGTGTATATATATATATATATAATATTTATTTATATATATATATATTATATTTATATAATTATATATATATATTATATACAACATACATAATATATATATATAATTATATATTATATATTATTTAATATATGGATTATGTATGTTTATTGTGGTGATGGGTGTGGTGGTTTGTGCGTGTGTCTTTTTATGTGTGTGTGATATATATTATATATATAATATATAATATATTTATAATATATGATAATAAAAGCAATATAAATGCATGAATTATACAAGAATATACAATGCAATATACAAGCACGATAGAACAAGGGCAGGGCCCCCGGCCTACTCCAGATTCCCATGGTGTGACGTCACTCTGCGAGATGGCGCTTCAAATCGGTTTTAAAACGACGATCAAATTTTGAACATAAAAAAACGTTTTAAAAAAAAATTGGTTGGGATATAACACATATTAGGCTGTCAATTTTTTTATTAACAAAATTAACATAAAACCAAAAACAGGGTTTTTAAAAGCCCGACTTTTCTTTAAGACACTCCTTTGGGGGCCCCTTCCAGTGATTTTCCGGTTAGAGAAAAACTTTTCCCACCCGAACTCAAATTTCCGTTAGAAAGGGGGGGGGGGGGAATTTTTTGCAAAAGGTAGGTAAGGCCCTTTTAAAAACCCAATGTCATGCAACTTCTGAGTATGAATGTTTCCCAATAGTATCGTAACCCTTTTTAAAGGGCAAAAAAGAATGTAACATGTGACGTCGCTGTCGAAGGTATTTGTTAGCATTTTCCCACCTTACAAGTGCATCGTGGTCGATCTCAATTTCTAAACCCTTTTGATATGGGTAGCCTTTTTCCTTTTTCTAGCAGCCATGTAACCCTGAAGTTTCCCTTTTTCTCTATCAGTTTGCAGATGCAGTGGTGAGGAAATGGGTCTGAAATTTTCCCTGGTGTGGAAGCCCCTTTCCCAGGTTGGGACAGGAATGAAATAGACTCTTTCCAGGGATGGCATGTACCCCCCATATATCCTATGAATAGGCCCATCAAAAATTTTTGGGGACTCGGTAAGTGAGATATTTTTGGATGGAAATCGTCACTTTGGGCGTCTTATGGCAGACTGCAAAGCTGAGCCATCTCCTTGCGAAAAAAGCAAGTTTATGGAAGTTTGCTGATCCTATGAAGAAGGACACTGGGTTTTCGTTCCCGTTCAGCCCCAAAAGTGGAGAATGGGAGGTAAGAGCTCAGAGGAGATCTCTGCATGGGTTTAGCTAGTTCATTAGAAAATTTTTTTATCTGTGATGATTTGCCCTCAACTTTAAAGCAGGTGGTGACAGTGATTGGTTTTCCAGCGACTTTCGCACCTTTTCCATACCATGCTAAGGGGGTCCCAGGTTAATCAGGAGACATATGTCTCCGGACGTCCGTTGGCCTCCTTAGCCTGCCTTGGCTCGGGTCTTTTTGTAATAGATAAGGTTCATCATGGGCGTCGTTTCAACTGCCTTAATGCAGCTTTTCTTTTCCCGACAGTTGTTGGGATTCATCAGACCCCCATGTTACGGAGGTCGCGGTAAGCCCCCTACTTTTTGGGAATGGATGCTTTTTGGGGGGAAGGTGGGTTGTGATGTGAAGTGATTAAAAGCATCTTGAAAACTGGAAAAAATTACAGACCAGCAATACTGCAGTTTATCAAAAAGATTCCCCCGCATGTTCAAGTGTCATCTTGCACCCATTGGGGTGGAAACCATTTCCCCCTCCAAAATTGGAAAGTGGCGCTTCCCTGTAAGTTTCCATAACCGCCCGGAAAAATTTATCGTGAATCAGGGGAGACAATTGACAGGTCTATATTGGAGAATGTCCCCAATTTTTCACTGTTTAAAAAAAACTGCATTTACTCTTAGGACAGGGACCCAAGGCCCTTCCCCGAGGGGTTTCAAAAGTGTCTCCCCGGGGATCCGACCATTTAAATCTCCCCAAAAGTAGAAATGGATGGGCAACTGCCCAAGTAGATCTTCCAAATCTTTTTGTTGAGATTTTGTGGAGGAAGGTAGTAGATGCAACAGGAAGTCGTGTCAAGCCTATTTCACAGCCTTTTACCAGCATGTTTTCTGCAGGGGAGGGGTGGGAAAAGGAAAATCCCGACGTACCCTTACTGCTACTCCTCCATGAGGGGCCATGTCAAAAGTCCATAATGGGTGAATTTGGAAACCTTCAGGAAATCGGAGATTTTTCCCCGGTCAAATCTCTTTTAGGCTACGCAAACTGGGTTTCATAAAGTATAGATGTTGCAGTTCTTCCATTTGCATGAATTCCCCGACAGTTCCTTGGATTAGGGTACCAGTTCTTTAAATATTTTTTCAAAGGGTTTGCAGCACTGTGGTCAAGGTTTGCCCTACACCTTTAGGGGGGTGCCCTTTCCCGGATCTTGGGAGAGTCTTTGAGGGGTGTTTACCGTGAAACTAGTTTTCCCCAGGCTTCCTTTTTTACAGGTCAGGGTTTTTTTGCCGGGCAAAGAAGGACCCGAGCCTTTTCTTCAGGGGCATTCTGCCTAGCAGCGAGGCCCTGTGGATGTGGTGGCAACTGGAGCTGTCACCTTGAGATCCCGGAGGGCCTTTCCGCGGGTCCAAAGACCCCCCCTTGAAAAAGTCTTTTTAACGACTCAGGATTTCCTTGCCGGGCAAAGGGCAAACCCCGGGTTTGCTTAGGGCTTCGCCTAGCAGGGAGGCCCCTGTGGGGTGTGGGGGCAGTGGGGTGTCACCCTGAGGCCTCTGGAGCCTCACCTGAGCCCCCCCCAAAACCCTTTTGGGGGGAGGAGTCCTCAATAGACCCCTCACTCCACTCCCTTTTTGGGGGGAATTTACCCGAGGCAGTTTCAGCAATGGGGGCTGAGGTTAAAAGAAGTGGGGAGGGGTTTGGTGCAAGAAGCATTGGAGGGCAAGGGGGGTGGGAAGGAGGATGAGCCAGACCCAAGCAAAGGATTTTCCCGGCGTGCAAACAGCACATGGGCACGTCGCTTTGCCTTCTAAAACAACTTTTTCCTTTCTCCTTATTATCAATACTCTTTTCAAAAAGTACCTTTTACAGCTTTGAGAAGCTTTAGAGCTTCTTTTCAGTGGTAAAAAGAATTGGACCCGGACAGTTGTCATCCCTTTATGACCTGTTACCACACTTAACAATTCGGTTGTCCTTTTCTTTAAAAAAAGGCAAGAGTTGGCTCCATGCCCCTAAACCCCGGCAGTGGAAGCACCGCTAGGGTGGGCACATATGGCTTTTCCCTTTAGGGGGTTTCCATGCTAAATTAAATGATTTGGAAGGACCAAAAATTTAAAAATTAGAAGAAGAGTTGGGGTAGACTATTCCCAAACCGTCAACTTTTTTCTTAAAAAGTTTTTTCTGCCACTAAAATTTAAAATTTTCTAGTTCCTCTAACGTTTCTCCTCAGAATACCCCATCAGCTCGGGGAAAAGACAATTCCCTACACTGATGGGGTTTTGTGAGAAATGAAAAATTTAGCCCAGGGGTGTTGCATATCACACGCAGACGGTCACTCTCATTGGTGACGAAAACCTCAACATCAGGCCCCCCCATCTCGTGTGGGGGAGCGAGGATCACGTGACAACCTCAACTATTTTCCCTTTTACTTCAAAATATCAAGTCCTGTTGATACACCACAAAGGGCTTTATACTAGGTACACTATATGAAATACTCTCAATTTTCCAGGGAAGATTCCTTAGTGGATTTAGGTCTTTTCCCTTTTACCTGGTTGGGGGCCGGGGGAACCCTTACGATTCCCCCTTTTCCTTTGGAAACTGGAAAAAGGGTCCCGAGGACAACATGTGATGCTCCAGAGGAATGGGCGGGGAATTGCGAGGGCGTCAGGGAGGGCTAGATCTTTGAAATTTGTATACCCAACAAAATTTGAATCTTATTCCCACCCCCCCCCCACCATGGAGTCCAACGAGGCTCAAAACTCCCCAAAAGCAAGGGGGAATGAGGAATATACGCAGCCACTGTTACATACTGATGCAGTCGCGGGACCTAGCGCTGCCGACTGAATAGTACCGCTTGACCTAGCCATATTTTACCAGTGATTTACTGACCCGGGGCCTTGATCAAACCACCCACTAAACCCGAAAAAAGCTAAAGGGTGTGTGCTAGCTCAGGGCGCAGGTGCAGCATCGTCAACCTCCAGGACTCCCGTTCCGGTATTAGGGGTGCCCCCGCACGGCAAACACACGGGGGAGTTCTCCCTGGCCAAAAATGAGTGAACCAAGGATGGGGGACCATCCCCTTCATAGGCCTTGGTGCACCAGGAAGCATTTGGGCCATCCCTCACTGGTGACCCCCCAAATATGGGTAGCCCTTGGTCCGGGTCACCCGATATGGGACCTCAGGCCCCCCACCCGGGAAGGGGGCTTCGTTAGGGGGGTGGATACAGCCTTAAGACTAGACAACGTGGCGAGGGGGAATCGAATTAGTTGGGAAGGGATATGTGTGTGGCGCGCGCGCGCGTTGTAGAGATATGAACGTGTGTATTTAAACGTGTGTATATAAATAAAAACATATATGTTAACCGCAAGTGTGTTAGGGAAGTCGCTGCCGTGGTTCAAGAAGCAGCGCGCTGAACTGCAGTGATGAGGAAGGACATCCAATCAAGCCAAAAAAAAAAAAAAAAAAAATCGTGTGTGGAATAGTAGAAATCTGCATTTTTATGGTTGTATTTTTTTTCCATTCTTATTTTCCTGCCACAAACAAAATCACATTCTATTATCTCTTATTTACATATTTTTGTCCTTGTCCTTTAGATATTTCATGCCATTATATATAAAAGTTTATTTTTAGGGTGAATAGGTGGCCGTTTTTTGTTAATGTTTCAGTCTCGTGTGAGGTCGCAATCGTTTTTTTTTTTTCTTTCTTTCTTTCTTTCTTTTTTCATTCTTATTCAAATTTCTACTCATTTCGTAAATCATTCTTATAAACAGAATAATAAAAATTGTCCTTCAGCCCCGGGCGTGGGAGACTCGAACCCGCGACCGCGTATTCAGCCCCGCGATCGCGGGTTCGAAAAAGGCGCTTAACCCACTCGGCCACCGTGGCGGGGGGCAACGAAGTAAGTTAAAAGGGTATTTTCGCGCGCACGCGTGCGCGTATGTGTATGTGTTCATGTATTACTGATGGAGTAAAAATTTTTCAATGATACGATAATCGAAATGTAACATTTTTTTTTTTTTTTTTATGGGGAGGGATTGCGTCATTTATCCTCACACAAGGCTTTCCACATCTTTCAACGTGGGACAAGATGCAATGTTGATTTTTTATTGTATTAAACCTTTTATTTGCCGTTATCAGTATGGTTATTGCTGTTGTTACCATTTTCATTATTATTCTGATTATTATTATTATCGACACCATTTATTATTAGCATCATTATTGTTATCATTATAGTAATAATAGTATCATTGTTGATATTTTTGTATTATTATATATTATTATCATTACTATTTTTATTATTATCATTTATTATTACTATTATTATTATTATTATTATTACTATTATTATTTAAGTTATTGTCATTATATCTTCAACATTCTTCTTTTATGTCGGATGGTACCGAGGTATTCTATCTTTCCATCGCGGGTCAAAGCAGATATCTGTATTTTCATGTTCAGCTTTTCTCTTTTTCTCTCCATATCTTCTTGCCTTCAACCCACAGACGAGATCACATTCTGTAATTCTCATATATATTGTTTTTATCTATTATTTTTCTTTAGATATTTTATTACCATTATATGTAAAAGCTTTTCTTTTGCGTGGTTGCAATCTGTATCATTATTATTATTATCATTATTATTATTATATTATTATTATTATTATTATTATCATCATTATTATTATTACTATTATTATTATTAATTTATTCATTTTCAACCCGTTACGTAAAACATTCTGATAAATAAAAAGGGGGGGGGGGTGCCCGGGGCTTTTCATGTCTTTCAGCCCCGGGCGGGGGGGGGGGGGGATTCGAACCCGCAACCGCGTATTCGGCCCCGCGGTTGCGGGTTCGAGACGGGCGCCTTAACCCGCTCGGCCACGGTGGCGAGGAATTAAGAAGTAATGTTTGGAAGGGGTATTTCCGTAACTCCGCCCTTCCCCCTCTTTTTAGATGTGAACGTGGGCGGGCTAGTGTGTGTTGTGTGTGTGTGTGTGTGTGTGTGTGTGTGTGTGTGTGTGTGTGTGTGTGTGTGTTTTCTCTCTAGTTTTTTTTTTCTTTCTTCTCTTTTTCATATGTCTATTTTTTCTCTTTTTTAGTTTTTCTTTTCTTCTTTTCTTTCCTCTCTTGTTTATTTCGTTCTTCTCCTTTTTATTTTTTTCTCCTCTTTCTTTCTTTATTTCTTTCTTCTTTTTTTCTCTCGTATTTCTTTCTCGCTTCTCATTTTTATATATTTATTTTCTCCTCTTTCTTTTTTCTTCTTTTTTTCTTTCTTATTTCTTTTTATCTTCTCCTTTTTTTCATTTCTTTTTCATTTTTTCTCTCTCTCTTTTTCTCTTCTTTCTTTCTTTCTTCTTTATTTATGTTTTTCTCTTGTTTCTTTTTTTCCTTTTTTGTGTGTAAATGGGGATGTTTTTTTATTTCGTTTTCCTTCGTGTTTTTTTCACAATTTTTATTCTATCTTCTCCTGATTACTTTTTTTCTTATTTTTTTCTTCGCCCAAAATGGAAAATACATAATCTTGTTTTATGTTTCTATTTCCTTGTTTTCTTGTTTTTCTCGCTTCTCCTCCTCCTCCTTCATCTTCTTTTTCTTCTGCTTCCCTTTCCTTTTTCTTTTTCCTTTTCTTCATTTCTTTTACCTTTTTGTTCTTTTTTCTCTTTGCTCCTTTTCCGTCTCCTTCCAAGTTTTTAATCCCTGTCTTTCCCTCTTTATTGCTTCCCCTCCCTTCCCCCTGCCTTTCTCCTGCCTTTCTTCTCCCTCCCCCTCCCTACCCCCTGCCTTCCCCTGCCTTCTCCTGCCTTCTTCTCTCCCCCCCCTCCCTGCTTTCCTTCCCTCCCCCATCTCTTCTCCCTGCCTTCTCCTTCCCCTGCCTTTCCCCTCCATCCCCTCCCTTCTCAATGTCTTTCCTCCTTTCCCTTCCACCCCATCTCTTTCCTCCCTTTCCCCTGCCTTTTCCTCCTCCCATCCTTCCATGCCTTCCCCCCTTCCCTGCCTTTCCGCCTTCCCTCTCCTCCCCCTGTCTCTCTGCTTTTATACATACAAAAAGTTCCTCTCCGAAGCGAAAAGAGAGAATATTTACACCCGGTCTGATTTTTTTGTTAAATGTGGTTCTA
>NC_051388.1:50147474-50152474 GCF_015228065.2 Penaeus monodon | reverse complement strand
AAAATGGTAAAAAACAGCAATTACCATATGAAAACCGGCAATAAAAAGTAAAAACACAATAAAAAATCAACTTTAAACATCTTCCCCCTTTCGCTGAAAAAAGAAAAAAGGAGTTTTTAAGTTCCCAACCCCTCGTCGGGGGAAATAGGGGCCGCTTTACCCTTTCCCCAAAAAAAAATTTTACATTTCGATTACATATTCTTACTTTTTTGACTACATCAGTAACATATAAAACCCCAACCACCATCCGTGGGGCCCGCGTGCATCAAATACCCTTTTAACTTCCCCCCGTTCCCCCTCCCCAGGGGGGCCCCGAGGGGGGTTAAAGGCGTTTTTCGAACCCGCGATCGCGGTGCTGAATACGCGGTCGCGGGTTCGAGTCCCCCACGCCCGGGGCTGAAAGACAATTTTTTTTTTTTTTTTTTTTATAAGAATGATTTACGAAATGAGTAGAAATGAATATTTGAATAAGAATGAAAGAAGAAAGAAAGAAAGAAAGAAAGAAAAAAAAAACGATTGATACCTCACACGAGACAAACATTTAAAAAGACCCGGCCACCTATTCACCCTAAAAATAAGCTTTTATATATAATGGCAATGAAATGTCTAAAGAGAAAGGGACAAAAATATGTAAATAAGAGAATTATAGAATGTGATCTTGTCTAAGGCAGGAAAATAAGAAATGAAAAAAAAAAAAACTATAAAAAAAATGCAGATTTCTACTTTGACCCGCGATGGAACTATTCCACACACGATTTTTTTTATTTTTTAAAAGATATAATGCCTGTATTCTAAACAATAAAAGTAATAAAACAATATTTAGAGTAACACCCTTGCCTGATTGGATGTCCTTCCTCATCAACTGCAGTTCAGTGCGCTGCCTCTTGAACCACGGCAGCGACTTCCCCTACAACACCTGCGATTGACATATATGTTTTATTTATATACAAACGTTTAAATACACACGTTCATATCTATACAAACGCGCGCGCGCACACGCACACGCACACATATACCCTTACCAACTTATTCTGATCGCCTCTCGCCACGTTGTTTAGTAGCTTAAGGTCTCGTATTCACGACCGCTGATTGCGACCTCACCCGGGGCTGATGGACTTGAAAAATATGAAACATTGTTTTAGCATTCTCGCCCGACCCTCGTGGATGGGCAGGAGTACTATGCCGAAGCTCAAAGTCAAAGTCAAAGTCAAAGTCAAAGTCAAAACACTTTATTCCATTAATTACAATGGTTCTTCTTTTTACATAGATAGTGACATCGTACAGTAATACAGAATAAGTAGAAACAATAGTAAATACAATGGTAGGAGAGATATAAAATAAAATAAAATAGAATAAGATGTTCACATCATTAGAAATAATGTTACATGGCTTTGCATTGTATTTAAAAGCCTGATGTCATTGACTATTTAAAAGATGTTCCTTTAATTTCTTTTTGAAAGTAAGCAGGTTGGAGGTGTTTCTAATATTTTGTGGTATGTTGTTCCAGATCTCGGGTCCTCGGATTTGCATTTGCCTTGACCCTGTTTCCGTGTATGATCTTTTTACGTGTAGAGAGTTAATCTGTCTGGTTTGGATGCCTGTTTTGTTACCAATTGTTTGTAGAGGATTTAACCAATGAGGATAGTCGCCCTTTATGAATTTATGAATGAGTATACATGTATCAAATTGACATTTTTGTTGAACTTTTAGCCATTTCATTTTTTTTAAGTGTGGGGTTATGTGGTCATGTTTATTTACGTTGCCTATTGCCACTCTTGCGGCAAAGTTTTGTAATTTTTGTGCTTTTTGTATTTGAGTTTTGTTGGTTGAACCCCATATGTTGGAACAATAGTTTATAATGCTGAGTGCAAGGGACTGTACAACAATAATTCTCGTCTCAGTGGGGATTTTGTTTTTTATGTGAGTTAGGTATATCAGCGTGCCCATTACTTTTTTGTGAATGTTGTCAATGTGTGTCTCGAAAGTCATGTATCTGTCTATGTGTACTCCTAGATTTTTCACAGAAGTGCTTGGTTTAATTTGATAGCCTTCAAATTCTATGGTTGTGTTTAAAGGGATTTTGGCTATGTTTTGCCGACTGCCTATGAAGATGCATTGAGTTTTGTCAGGATTTAGTTTGAGGCCGTTTTTGTCAAAATACATTTTTGCTTCTGTAAGAGTATGTTGAGTATTTCTTATCAATTCATTTAGATTGCTTACAGGGGCAGCGTGAAGAAACTGAGAGTCATCGGCATATTGGACCAGGAGGCAGTTGTTTGCAATGGTTGATAGATCGTTTATGAATATAGTGAACAAGATCGGGCCTAATATGGAGCCTTGTGGGACTCCGAAAGAGACTGGTTTCTTAGTTGACATATTATTACGAATTTTGACTGATTGCGTTCTTGTGGATAGATAACTTCTAAACCAATAGTTGTCAATTCCATGATTTTTCATTTTGTTCAGCAGGATATCATGGCTGACACTGTCAAATGCTTTTGAGAGATCACACAATGTGAGTAGATTTATTTGATTCTTGTCTATGTTATCATAAATATTGTTTGTGATTTTTAATAAGGCTGTTTCAGTGGATAACTTACTTCTAAACCCATGTTGCGTTTCGGAAATAAGGTGATTAGATTCTAAGAATGTTGATAGTTGATTTGCAACAATTTTTTCTAGCACTTTAGATATTACTGGGAGTAAAGTTATAGGACGATAATTGTTCAATTGTTCTGCATCTCCTGATTTGAAGATGGGTGTTATGATACCATGTTTCCACAGTGATGGGTAAGTACCGGTGACTATAGATGTGTTTATAATGCCAGTTAAATAGAATGCAATTGCGGGTAAGCTTTCTTTGATGAATCGAAAAGCAATGTTATCCACTCCTACAGCATTCGTTTCACGTAAATGTTTTATTGTTAAGACTGTTGTTTCCACTCCTATTGGCTGTGGTCTGAAAGCATTTGTTGAGAACCTTGTCCTGGTTGTGTTTTGTGGGGCCAAGGAAGCAGCTGTCTGTTCATAGGTGAGTCTACCGATATTTGCAAAGTAGTCGTTTAGATGTTCTATACTACTTATGGAATCTAGGGACGTGTCTGTGTGGTGTTTTTTGTTGGGCACTAACGTTTTAATTGTTTTCCATGTTTCTTTGGTGTCGTGTTTACAGTCATTGAACTTATTCTGAAAATACATTGTTTTTGCTGAGTGGATTAATGTTTTAACATTTCTCTTTTTTTGTTTATACTCAGAGTGAAGGGCGATGTCGGTTCTATTTGTTTTGAGAAATTTGTGAGTGTTGTTTCGGTCATTAATAGCTCTTTTGATGTCCTCAATTATCCATGGGGCGGGGGGACGTCTAACAATTTTGGTCTTAAGGGGGGCAGTGGCATCTATACTATTTTTCAGTACGTTCGAGAGAATGTTTACTTGTCTGTTAACGTCATCTGTTGTAAGAATCTCTAAGAGGGTCGACTGGCTGGCACTAATATTTTGACAAAGTGATTGGGGGTCGTAATTTGTCAGGTCACGGGAAGTTTTTATGATAGGTTGTCGCTTGGGTCTCTTTATATCTATTGTCATAGTTAATAGTTCGTGGTCTGCAATTTGACAAGGGATAACGTCGCTATACGTAATGAGGTCAGATCTGTTTGATATTATGACGTCTAGCACGGATGAGATGTGTTCTGTGATCCATTGGTACAGTCCATAGACTGTACCAATAATGAAGGAGGGACACATATTGCTTTGTACAGTCACCCAAATGTCCTCTACAGCTGTATTATTTGCAGCTGTGGTGAAGATTTCATTTGATTTAAAGGTGTCCCTTACGTATATGCATACTCCTCCACCTCGCCCTGCATCACATCTATAAACATTGAAATTTTGAATGTTAATGAAATTACTTGACATTTCTTTATGGAGCCATGTTTCACTAATGCAAAGGATGTCGATATTTCTCTCCGTGATCATCATTTCGATTTCTTCAAAGTGACCAAGGAGAGATTGTGCATTGATATGTTCTATTTTGATTGAGTAGCATGATGTGACCTTCGGTCTTGCTGACTGTGTGACGGCGTCAAACAAGCTGGTCGCTCTTGTACTTGTTTTTGTTTAAAAATACTTTCACATTTTTAGGGAAAACATCTGAATCTGTGAAGAGTTCTGGGTGTATATCTTTGCCCCTGATAGTTACAGTGAAACTAGAATAGTAATGATGTGTCATGTTCGTCTTATATGCCTTTGCATTTGATATGTTTTCAAATTCTTGGGTAAGGAAGTCTTCTATGTCTTCTTCCTCTGTGTCAGGGTGACAACTAGTGATGTATAGATACACTACCTGGGGACGTTCTACGCCTTGTAGCGGTTTGGATGTTTGGCGTTCCTCACGTGCTCTTCTTTTTCCTTTTCTGGAGGTGACGGTAATGAAACCGTCCTTGTCCTGCTCGTTTGTTTGCTTCGCTTCAGGTCGTTCTGCGATGTTGACAATGACCGTGGGCACTTGTGGTGGTGAGGGGGTAGTAGAGGGGGCAGGGACTCCAGGTACTTGGTGATGAGTTGCGTCATCCCACTGGCGGTTGGGTGGAAGATTTTTTTCTTTGTTTTTCCTCTTGCTGTTCTTAATATAACTTCTCCTCGGTGTTACTTGCGTCGATGCCTCGCTTCTCATCCGAGGAACCGACGCCTCAGCATTGTTGGGGAAGTGCTTGCGTGGTGCCGGGCGTGGTGCCGGGCGAGGGGGAGCGAGGTCGTGGGTCGGCTGGCTGGGGGCGGGTGGAGAGGGAGGGGAAGGGGTGTCGGGTACAGGCGTAGAGGTTGTATGGGGGGAAGGTTGTGTGAGTGCTCATGGTTCTGTGGGGTGGCGGTATAAGACACATCCCCTCTCACAGGGGGAGGGGATGCGAAAGGGAAGGGTTCGTAGGAGGACTGGTCGTGGGCAAGGGAGGGGAGGGAGGACGGGGTTTGGGGGGAGGGGGAATCTGCTGCGAGTGATGCTT
>NC_051388.1:50127474-50142474 GCF_015228065.2 Penaeus monodon | reverse complement strand
CACGCTGCGCCCTGCAGCTAGCAACACACCTCTTTGGTCCTTTATTCTGGTTAGATGGGTGGCTTGATCAAGGCCCGGTCAAGTCAATCGGCTGGTCAAATATGGCTAGGGTCAAGCAGGTACTATTCAGTCGGCAGCGCATAGGTCCCGCGACTGCCATCAGTACTGTAACAGTGGCTGCGTATATTTCCTCATTACCCCTGTGGCTGTTGGGAGACTTTGAGCCTCGTTGGACTCCATGGTGGGTGGGGGGGTGAGGAAATGAAGAATTCTAATTTGTATGAGTACTACAAATTTACAAAGATCTAGCTCTCTCCCTGACGACCTACGCAATTCCCCGACCATTCCCTCTGGAGCATCACATGTTGTCACTCTGGAGCCTTTCCAGCTTCCAAAGGGCAAGAATGGGAATCGTAATGGTTCCCAGGCTCCCAAACCAGGTAAGAAGGGGAAAAGACCTCAATCCACTAAGGAAATCTACACACACAGCCCACACACAAAACCACACCCACACACCACACAAACACAAAAAGGCGCCCGCGCGCACAAAACCCACACACCAAAACAACCCCACACACACACACACCCCAAACCCCTACACAACACACCCACGCGCACACACATAAAACACCCCAAACCCCGCTCCACACACACACACACACACACACACAACAAAACACACCCAAACACACACCCACACAAAAACACAACAAACAACCCGCCCACTTTTCCCCACCCAAAATGCGGGGGGGGCGAAGTTAGGGAAAACCCCCTTTTTCCCCAAACATTATTTTTTAAATTCCTCCCAAACCGGGGGCCGAGCGGGTTAAGGCGCCCGTCTCGAACCCGCAACCGGGGGGCCAAATACGCGGTTGCCGGTTCGAATCCCCCCCCCCCCCCCCCCCCCCGGGCTAAAAAGACTAAAAAGCCCCGGCCCCCCCCCCCCCTTTTTTTTATTTATAAAAATTTTTTTAGTAAGGGGTTGAAAATGAATAAATTAAATAATAATAAATAAATATAATAATAATAAAAAAATAATAATAATAAAAAATAAATATAATAAAAATAACATTTTAAACAACCACGCAAAAGAAAAAAGCTTTTACATAAAATTGGAAAATAAAAAACTAAAAAAAAAAATAATAGATAAAAATATTATATGAAATTACAAAATGTGATCTCGTCTGGGGGTTAAGGCAAAAATAGGGGAAGAAAAAAAAAATTTTAACATGAAAATACAGATATCTGCTTTAAACCCCGAGAAAAAATAGAAAAACCCTCGGTCCCATCCGACACACAAAAAAAATTTTTGAAGAAAATAATACAAAAATTAAAAAATTAATAAAATATAATAATAAAAAATAATAATAAAAATAATAAATAATAATAATAAAAAATAATAATAAAAAATAAATTAAAATTTAAAAATTAAATAAAAAAATAATAATAATGATAATAAAATAATAATAATAAACAAAAAATATCAAAAATGAACTTTTTATTGCTAAAATGATAAAAAATAATGAGGGCAAATAATAAAATGAATAATCAGAAAATAATGAAAATGGAAAAAACAGAATAACCATACTGAAAGGCAAAAATTTAAATACAAAAAAAATCAACTTTTGCATCTTCCCCAAACTTTGAAAGATGGGGAAAGCCTCGTTTTAGGATAAATGGAAATCCCCCCCCATAAAAAAAAAAAATCTTTCCCTTTTCCGATTACCGTATTATTGAACATTTTTTACTCCATCAAAAATACATGAACACACCCCCAAAACCGCGCGCGCTTTCGCGCTTTAAACCCCTTTTTTTATTTTTAATTGTTGCTCCCCCGCCACGGTGGCCGGGGGGTTAAAGGGGCCCCTTTTTTTCGAACCCCGATGGGCGGGGCTAATACGCGGTCGCGGGTTCAAAGCCCCCCCACGCCCGGGGCTAAAGGACTTTTTTGTTTTTTAATTGATAAAAATGATTTACGAAATGAGAGAAATTTGAATAAAAATGAAAGAAAAAGATAAAAGAAGGAAAAAAGAAAAAAAAGAAACGATTGGGGAACCCCACCGAGCCCTTTTGAAACACTTAAAAAGCCCCGGGCCCCCTTTTATTAAAACCCTAAAAAAAAATTTTTTTAAATAATGGCATGAAAATCTATAGAAAAGGGACAAAATATGAAAATGAGAAATTAAAAGAATTTTGATTTTTTCTGGGGCAAAAATAAAAAAATGGAAAAAATAAAAACCTATAAAAAAATGCAGATTTCAACTTTCACCCGCAATGGAACTATACCACACATTATTTTTTTTCTATTATTATTTTTTTAAGATACACCCCTTTCCTGATTTGGGGGTCCCTTTCCCCACAACTGGGGTTCAGTGCGCTGCCTCTTGAAACCCCGGCAGCGAAATTTCCCCCACTACCCCTTTTGGGTTTACATATATGTTTTTTTTATATACACACTTTTTAAAAACACACTTTTATATATATTTCAAACGCTGAAAAACCGCGCCCCCCCCCCCCGAGAAAAACAAACCCATTTTTTTGAAAAAATTTTTTTCTCTTGGGGGGGGATCCTCGTGGGTGGGCAGGGGTCTTGCCGAAGCTCAAAGTCTGGTAAAAATAAAGGCCGGGTTTTTTTAAAACGTGGGGAGGCCCCCAAAACCCCTAAATTTTTTATTTTTACGGACATGCAAATAGACAGAAATAAAAACATATCTATCAGTCTGAACCCTCATACCTAGCAGATAGGAAAAAAAATGTATTTTCTATCCCGATAGATATACCGATATTTGCATCTATTTCTGTGGGATATGCCTCCCCCTAAATTTAAAAATTATTCAAAAGGGTCCCGGGCCCCCCCCAAATTTTAAAAAAACCGGCCCCTTAAAAACAAAATTCTGAATAAAGGTATTTTCTATTCTATATCCCATATCTTTCTTATCTATTCTATTAAACCCACACACACCCCACACACACACACACAAAACACAACACACACAAAACAAAACACACCCACACACACACAACACACACACCCCCACAAATATATTATATAACACCCCACACAAAAACACACCAAAGGGACACCACACACACACACATACACACACATAAACACACACACACACACAACACACACCCCACACCCCATTATATATTAAAATATTAATATATACATATATAAAACATTTTTTATTTTATATAAAATATATATTATTATATAAAAATATAATATATAAAATTTTATATATATATATTATATAAAAAAACATAATACAACCTCCAATTTTTTCAAAAATTTATAAAATATATATGTAAAATGTGTTTTATATATGTTTTATTAAACACATAATTCATATACATATTATGCTATATCCCATCTATCTTTCTATCTTTCTTTCTATTTTTTTATCTATCTATCTATCTATCTATCTATCTACTTTCTATCTATAGTACGAAAAAAGGGGCCCCAACGATCTATTTTAGATTTTTAAAAAAAAAATCTGACCGGATGTTAAAAATTTTCTCTCTTTTCGCTTCTTAAGGAACTTTTTTGTTTTGTAAATAAAAAAGGCAGGGGGAAAGGGCAGGGGAAGAGAAGGAAAGGGGGGGAAAGGCGGGGGAAAGGGGGGAAAGGGGAAAGGGGAAAGGCATGGGGAAAGGGGAGGGGGGAGGGGGGGAAAAAGGCGGGGGAAAGGGGGGAAAAAGAGGGGGAGGGGAAAAAAAAGGGGAAGGGGAAAGACATTGAGAAGGGGGGGGGATTGGGGGGGAAAGGCGGGGGGAAGGCATGGGGAAGGAAGGGGGGAAGAAAATGGGGGGGGAAGGGGAAAGGGGGGGGGAAAGGGGAAAGGGGGGAGGGAAAAAGAAAGGCAGGAGAAAGGCAGGGGGAAGGCGGGGGGAAGGCGGGGGAGGGAGGGGGGGGGGGGGAAAAAGGCAGGAAAAAAGGCGGGGGGAAGGGAGGGGAAGCAATAAGAGGGAAAAAGGGTTTAAAAAATTTTGGGAAAGGGGAGAGGGAAAAAGGGCAAAGAAAAAAAAAGAACAAAAAGGAAAAGAAATAAAAGAAAGGGGAAAAAAGGGAAAAAGGAAAAAGCGAAGCAAAAAGAAAAAGAAGATAAAAGGAGGAGGAGGAAAAAGCGAAAAAAAACGGGAAAACAAGGAAAAGAAACATAAAACAAGATTATTTTTTCCATTTTGGGCGAAAAAAAAAATAAAAAAAAAATTTAAATCAGGAGAAGATAGAAAAAAAATTGTAAAAAAAAAACACAAAGGGAAAAAACGAAAAAAAAAAACATCCCCATTTACCCAAAAAAAAGGAAAAAAAAAGAAACAAGAAAAAAAAATTACATAAAAAAGAGAAGAAAAAGAGAAAAAAAAGAGAAAAAAAAAGGGAAAAAAGAAAGAAGAGAAAAAATGAAAAAAAAAAAAAAAAAAAAAATGAGAAGAAAAAAAAAAAAAAAGAAATGAAAAAAAGGAAAAAGGGAGAAAGGAAAAAAAAATATGAAAAAGGGAAAGAAGCGAGAAAAAAAATACGAGAAAAAAAAAGAAAAAAGAAATAAAAAAAAGAAAGAGGAAAAAAAAAAAAAAAGGAAAGAAAAACGAAAAAAAAACCCAAGAAGGAAAAAAAAAGGGAAAAAAGAAAAACTAAAAAGAGAAAAAATAAATATAAAAAGAGAAGAAAGAAAAAATTTAAATAGAAGAAAACACATACACACACACACACACACAAAACCCCACAAAACTGCCCCCCCAGGGTTTCCCCAATCTAAAAAGAGGGGGAAGGGGGAGTTAGGGGAAACCCCCCCTTTCCAAACAATTTTTCTTAATCCTCCCCACCGGGGCCCCGAGCGGTTAAGGGCCCTTCTCGAACCCGGCAACCGCGGGGCCCGAATACGCTTTTTGGGGGGTTTCAATCCCCCCCCCCCCCCCCCCCCGGGGGCCTGAAAGACTGAAAAGCCCCGGGGGCCCCCCCCCCCCCCTTTTTTATTTATCAAAAAATTTTTTACGTAACGAATTGAAAATGAATAAACTAAAAAATAATAATAAATTTAATTAATAATAATAATAAAAAATTTAAAACATTAAAAATTATGAAAATTTAAAAAATAATAATAAATAATGATAATGAAAATGATAATGAAATGAAAATGATAATGAAAATTAATAAAAAAAAAATAATAATAACAATAATATCAAACAATGAAAACTATTATTCTAAAATGATAACAATAATAAGTGGGGGGCCGAAAAATGAAATAAAAAAATCCCAATAAAAATAATAAAAAATAAAAATAATAATAATAAAAATTTAAAAAAATAATAAGAACAGATTGCGCCCAGCAAAAGAAAAAGCTTTTACATTAAAGGGGAATAAAATACCCTAAAAAAAATTTAAAGAAAAAAAACATATATATGAAAAATTTAAACAAATGTGTTTCTCGTCTGTTTTTTTAAGGGGCAAAAAGATTTTGGAAAAGAAAAGAGAAAACCCCTGAACATAAAAAAATTACAGATATCTTGTTTTTGACCCCGAGGGAAAAGGGATAAAAATAACCCCCGGGTACCATGTTAAAAGACAAAAAACCAAAATAAAAATAATAAGGATAAAAAAAACAAAAAAAATTAATGATTAAAAAATAATGATAATAAAATTTTAATAATAATAATAATAATAACGCAAATGATAGAAATAAAATAATTTAATAATAATAATGATAAAATAATAAAAATAAAAAACAATAATATAAAAAATGATACTTTTATTACTAAAATTTTGATAAATGATGTTTCTAATAAAAAGGGTTTGGGGCGGTAATTTGATAGTAATCAGAATAATAATGAAAAGGGAAAAAACACCAAAAACCCCAACTGAAAACCGGCAATAAAAGGTTTAATACAAAAAAAAAAAATAAACCAGGGATGAAGATGTTGAAAGCCTCGTGTGAGGAAAAAATGACCAACCCCCTTCCCCATGAAAAAAAAAAAACAAAAAATCGTTAATTTTTCGATTATCGAATTTTAAAACTTTTTTTTGACTCCATCCGTAACACATAACACATACACTACGCGCGCGCGTCCCGCGCTTTAAATACCCTTTTAACTTCCCATTTTTCCCTCCTCCCCAAACGGTGGCCGAGGGGGTTTTAAGGCCCCTTTTTTTCGAAACCCTCGATCGGGGGGCTGAATACCCCGGTCGGGGGTTCGAGTCCCCCAGGGCCCGGGGCTGAACGACTATTTTATTTGTATTATTATTTTATTCCAATGATTTACGAAATGAGTAGAATTTTGAATAAAAAATAAAAGAAAAAAAGACAGAAAAAAAAAAAAAAAAAAAAATTCCGGGCCCCTCACACGAGTTTAAAAACCCCTTAAAAAACCCGGCCACCAAATTTCCCCTAAGAATAAACTTTTTTATAAGGGGCAATGAAATATCTAAAAGAAATAGGGACAAAATATGAAAAATAAAAATTTTAAATGTAAATCTTGTTGGGGCAGGAAAATAAAAAAAATTGGAAAAAATAAAAAAATATAAAAAAATGCATGTTCCGAAATTGGAAAAACAAATTCCCAAAACTTTTTTTTTTTTTTTTTTTTTTTTTTTTTTTTTTAAATAACCCTTGCGGGTTTTGGATTTCCCTTCCTCATCCAACTGCAGTTCAGTGCGCTCCCTCTTGAACCAGGGCAGCGATTCCCTTAAAACCCCCTAGGGCGGGACATATAGGGTTTTCTTTTTATATAAAACACGTTTAAATACACCGTTTATATTATAAAAACGTTTGAAAGGCGCCCCACCCCCCCTCGAGAAAAACAAACACATTTTTATATGAAACATTTTAGACCCAATGAATATTCATTATACGGACATGCAAATAGACAGAAATAAATACATATCTATCAGTCTGAACATGCATACCTAGCAGATAGATAAATAAATGTATATCTATCAGATAGATAGACAGATATTTGCATCTATTTCTGTGTATATGCCTGTCCGTATGTATTAATATTCATTGGGTCGGGCCTCGCACAATCTTAACAAACCGGCCGTTAATCAAAATTCTAAATAACGATATTATATATATCTATATCTATATCTATATCTATATGTATATCTATATACCTACACACACACACACACACACACATACACACATACACACACACACACATACACACACACACACACACAACACATATATGGTATATATATATAGCTATATATAGATAAAAATATATATATATATAATAATATATACATATACATATATATATACATATATAATATATATATGTATATGTGTATATATATGTATATATATATATACACATATATTCATATACATATATATGCATATATATAATACATATCTATCTATCTATCTATCTATCTATCTATCTATCTATCTATCTATCTATCTATCTGTCTATCTATATGTACGAAAAGGAGGCCGAACGATCTAGGTGTTAAAGTCTACGGCAATTGTAACCACATTTAACCAAAAAATCAGACCGGGTGTAAATATTCTCTCTTTTCGCTTCTTAGAGGAACTTTTTGTATGTGAATAAAAAAGGCAGAGGAAAGACAGGGGAAGGGAGGGAAAGGGAGGGGAAAGGCAGGGGGAAGGCAGGGGGAAGGGAGGGGGAAGGAAGGGGAAAGGCAGGGGGAAGACAAGGGAAAGGCAGGGTGAAGAGAGGGGAAAGCCTGGAGGAAGGCAGGAGAAAGGCAGGGGGAAGGCATGGGGAAGGCAGAGGGAAGGGATGGGGGAGGGAGGGGGAAGGCAGAGGGAAGGGAGGGGAAAGGGAGGGGGAAGGGATGGGGGCAGGAGGAAAAGGCAGGGGGAAGGGAAATGAAGAAAGAAATGAAGAAAGAGGAAAAAAGAAATGAAGAAAGAGGAAAAAGAAAAAGGAAAGCGAAGGAAAAGAAAAAGAAAAAGATGAAGGAGGAGGAGGAGAAGCGAGAAAAACAAGAAAACAAGGAAATATAAACATAAAACAAGATTATGTATTTCCCATTTTGGGCGAAGAAAAAATAAGAAAAAAAAAGTAATCAGGAGAAAATAGAACAAAAATTTTGAAAAAACACGAAAGAAAACGAAAAAAAAAATCCATTCACACACAAAAAAGGAGAAAAGGAAACAAGAGAAAAAAAAGCATAAAAAGAGAAGAAAGAGAGAAATAAGAAAATAATAATAAAAAGGGGAAAATTAAGAGAAAAAAACATAAATAAAGGAGAAAGAAAGAAAGAAGAGAAAAAGAGAGAGAGAAAAAATGAAACAAAAGATAAAATATGCATAAAAAAGGGAAGAAAGAAAGAAAGAAGAGAAAAAAAAAATAAAAAGAAGAAGAGAAAAAACACACAAAAAAGGAAATAAGAGAAAAAAATAAAGAAAGGGAAATGAAACAAACAAACAAAACAAACAAAAAAAAGGAGAAGATAGAAAGAAATAACAGAGAAAAAAAAGAAGAACAAAGAAAGAGGAGAAAAAAAAAATATATAAAAAAAAATGAGAAGAACGAAAAAAATAAGAGAAAAAAAAGAAGGAAAAAGGAGAAAAAGAATGCAAAAAGGAGATGCGAGAAAGAAATTCGAGAGAAAAAAAAAAGAAGAAAGAAAGAAAGAAAGAAAGAAAAAACCAGAGAGAAAAAAGAAAAAAAGAAAAGAAAAAAGGTGATGCGAGAGAGAAGGGGAGAGGATGCGAGAGAGAAGAGGAGAGGATGCGAGTGAGAAGGAGAGAGGATGCGAGAGAGAAGGGGAGAGGATGCGAGAGAGAAGGGGAAAGGATGCGAGAGAGAAGGGGAGAGGATGCGAGAGAGAAAGGGAGAGGATGCGAGAGAGAAGGGGAGAGGATGCGAGAGAGAAGGGAGAGGATGCGAGAGAGAATGGGAGAGGATGCGAGAGAGAAAGGGAGAGGATGCGAGAGAGAAGGGGAGAGGATGCGAGAGAGAAGGGGAGAGGATGCGAGAGAGAAGGAGAGAGGATGCGAGAGAGAAGGGGAGAGAGAAGGGAAGAGGATGCGAAAGAGAAGGGGAGAGGATGCGAGAGAGAAGGGGAGAGGATGCGAGAGAGAAAGGGAGGGGATGCGAGAGAGAAGGGGAGAGGATGCGAGAGAGATTGGGAGAGGATGCGAGAGAGAAGGTGAGAGGATACGAGAGAGATTGGGAGAGGATGCAAGAGAGATTGGGAGAGGATGCGAGAGAGAATGGGAGAGGATGCGAGAGAGAAGGGGAGAGGATGCGAGAGAGAATGGGAGAGGATGCGAGAGAGAAAGGGAGAGGATGCGAGAGAGAAGGGGAGAGGATGCGAGAGAGACGGAGAGAGGATGCGAGAGAGAATGGGAGAGGATGCGAGAGAGAAGGGGAGAGGATGCGAGAAAGAAGGGGAGAGGATGCGAGAGAGACGGAGAGAGGATGCGAAAGAGAAGGGGAGAGGATGCGAGAGAGACAGAGAGAGGATGCGAGAGAGACAGAGAGAGGATGCGAGAGAGATTGGGAGAGGATGCGAGAGAGAATGGGAGAGGATGCGAGAGAGAAAGGGAGAGGATGGGAGAGAGAAAGGGAGAGGATGCGAGAGAGAAAGGGAGAGGATGGGAGAGAGAAAGGGAGAGGATGCGAGAGAGAAAGGGAGAGGATGCGAAAGAGAAGGGGAGAGGATGCGAGAGAGAAGGGGAGAGGATGCGAGAGAGACAGAGAGAGGATGCGAGAGAGAAGGGGAGAGGATGCGAGAGAGAAGGGGAGAGGATGCGAGAGATAGGGGAGAGGATGGGAGAGAGAAGGGGAGAGTATGCGAGAGAGAATGGGAGAGGATGCGAGAGAGAAGGGGAGAGGATGAGAGAGAGAGGGGGAGAGGAGGCGAGAGAGAAGGAGAGAGGATGCGAGAGAGAAGGGGAGAGGATGCGAGAGAGACGGAGAGAGGATGCGAGAAGATAGAATAAAAAAAGTAAAAAAAACGAAAGAAAAACGAAAAAAAAAAATCCCCATTCACAAAGAAAAAAAGAAAAATAAACAAGAGAAAAAATCATAAAAAAGAGAAGAAAGAGAAAAATAAGAAAAAAGAAAAAAAAGGAAAAAGAAATAAGAGAAAATAAATAAAGAAGAAAGAAAGAAAGAAGACAAAAAGAGAGAGAGAAAAAAATGAAACAAGAGCGGGTTAAGGCGCCTGTCTCGAACCCGCAACCGCGGGGCCGAATACGCGGTTGCGGGTCGAACCCCCCCCCCCCCCCCCCCCGCCCGGGGCTGAAAGACATGAAAAGCCCCGGGCACCCCCCCCCCTTTTATTTATCAGAATGTTTTACGTAACGAATTGAAAATGAATAAACTAATAATCATAATAATAATAATAATAATAATAATAATAATAATAATAATGATAATAATAATAATCATAATAAAAATGAATTTAATAATAATAATAATAAAAACAGATTGCGACCGCGCCCGGGACTGAAACACAAGAAAAGACCCGGCCACCTGTTTACCCCGAAAGAAAAAGCTTTTATGTATAATGGCATTGAAATAGCTAAAGAAAAATAGATAAAAAACATATATTTGAGAATTACAGAATGTGATCTTGTGAAACGGAGAAATAGAGAAAGAGAGAGAAAGAAAGAAAGAAAAGTTTAATATGAAAATACAGATTTCTACTTTGACCCGCTCTCTCTCTCTCTCCTTCTCTCTCTCTCTCTCTCTCTCTCTCTCTCTCTCTCTCCTTCTCTCTCTCTCTCCTTCTCTCTCTCTCTCTCTCTCTCTCTCTCCCTCTCTCTCCCTCTCTCTCTCTTTCTCTCACACAGAGACATATTAGGGGGCGCGCGCTTTTTATATCTTCACCACATGTATGTGGTGAGGGTATAAAATATGATTAATGGTGATATTGATATTGATAATAATAATAATAATAATAATAATAATAATAATAATAGTAATAATAATAATAATTGTGATAATAGAAACAATAATTATGATTATAATGATAATAAAAATAGTGAAAATAATATTGACAATAACATATATAACGATGATAGTAAAAATAAAAATGATGATAATAAAGTCCTGTTATATTTATGCTTGATCGATATAATTCATTAATACACACACACACACACACACACACACACACACACACACACACACACACACACACACACACACACACACACACACACACTAGCCCGCTCACGTTCACACCCAAAAAGAGGGGGAGGGGCGGAGTTACGGAAATACCCCTTCCAAACGTTATTCTTAATCCTCGCCACCGTGGCCGAGCGGGTTAAGGCGCCCGTCTCGAACCCGCAACCGCGGGGCCGAATACGCGGTTGCGGGTTCGAATCCCCTCCCCCCCCCCCGCCCGGGGCTGAAAGACATGAAAAGCCCCGGGCACCCCCCCCCCTTTTATTTATCAGAATTTTTTACGGAACGAGTTGAAAATGAATAAACTAATAATAATAATAATAATAATAATAATAATAATAATAATAATAATAATAATAATAATAATAATAATAATAATAATAATAATAATAATAATAATAATAATAATAATAATAATAATTATAATAATAATAATAATAACAATAATATCAACAATGATACTATTATTACTATAATGATAACAATAATGATGCTAATAATAAAATGGTGGCGATAATGATAATAATCAGAATAATAATGAAAATGGTAACAGCAGCAATAACCATGCTGATAACGGCAATAAAAGTAGTAACACAATAAAAAAAAAAAAAAAAAAAAAAAAAAAAAAAAAAAACTGAAAAAAAGGGAAGAAGGAAAAATTAAAAAAAGATATGTGGAAAGCCCTCGCTGGAAAGACAGAAAGGAGGTTTAGTTGCAGCCTCGTGTGAGGATAAATGACGCAATCCATCCCTATAAGGAAAACATTACATTTCGATTATCGTATTATTGAACGTTTTTGACTCCATCAGTAACGCGTGCGCGCATTGAATACCCTTTTAACTACCTCCCGTCGCCCCTCGCCACGGTGGCCGAGTGGGTTAAGGCGCCTTTTTCGAACCCGCGATCGCGGGGCTGAATCGCGGTCGCGGGTTCGAGTCCCCCACGCCCGGGGCTGAAGGACATTTTTAAAAATTTTATTTATAAGAATGATTTACGAAATGAGTAGAAATTTGAATAAGAATGAAAGAAGAAAGAAAGAAAGAAAGAAAGAAAGAAAGAAAGAAAGAAAAGAAAAAACGATTGCGACCTCACACGAGACTGAAAGAGGAGAAAAAAATAAAAAGGAGAACGGAATAAACAAGAGAGGAGAGAAAAGAAGAAAGGAGAAACAAAAAAAGAGAAACAATAGACATATGAAAAAGAGAAGAAAGAAAAAATAACTAGAGAGAAAAATAAAAAAGAAGAAAAAGGTGAGTGAAGATGAGAGAGAAGGAGAGAGGATGCTAGAGAGAAGGGGAGAAGATGCGAGAGAGAAAAGGAGAGGATGCGAGAGAGAAAGGGAGAGGATGCGAGAGAGAAAGGGAGAGGATGCGAGAGAGAAAGTGGAGAGGATGCGAGAGAGAAAGGGAGAGGATGCGAGAGAGAAGGGAGAGGATGCGAGAGAGAAAGGGAGAGGATGCGAGAGAGAAGGGGAGAGGATGCGAGAGAGAAGGGGAGAGGATGCGAGAGAGAAGGGAGAGGATGCGGGTTGCGGGAGCTGGAGGCAGGTTACAGACTCTGGCAGGAGAGGAGGTTTCAAACTTTACAATAATTTATTTATCCACACACACACACACACACACACACACACACACACACACACACACACACACAAACACACACGCGCGCGCGCGCACACACACACACACAAATACACACACACACACACACACACAAGACACACACACACATGCACACACATATACACACACATGGATACACACACACACACACACACACACACACACACACACACGCATACACACACACGCACACACACACACACACACACGCATGCACACACAAGCCCGCCCGCGTTCACATCCAAAAAGAAAGGGGCGGAGTTACGGAAATACCCCTTCCAAACATTACTTCTTAATCCTCGCCACCGTGGCCGAGCGGGTTAAGGCGCCCGTCTCGAACCCGCAACCGCGGGGCCGAATACGCGGTCGCGGGTTCGAATCCCCCCCCCCCCCCCCTGCCCGGGGCTGAAAGACATGGAAAGCCCCGGGCAACCCCCACCCCCCTTTTTATTTATCAGAATTTTTTACGTAACGGGTTGAAAATGAATATATTAATGATAATAATAATGATGATGAGGATGATAAAAAAAAATAATGAGAACAACAATGATAATATTAATGATAATAATAATAATAATAATTAGTGACTCGGTGTTTGATTTTAATTAGCAGATCTAAGGAGACTTTTGCATAAAAAAAAATAATGATAATAATATAAACAGACCCAGCCAGCTGTTTACCCCGAAAGAAAAAAAGAAAAAGAAAAAGCTTTTATAAATAAAGGCAATGAAATAGCTAAAGAAAAATGGATAAAAAACATATATTTGAAAATTACAGAATGCGATCTTGTCAAAAGGCCAAACAGAGAGAGAGAAAAAAAGAAAGAAAAGTACTACTTTGACCCACGATAAAATTTTTAAAATCTAAATAATAAATGTAATTAAAAATATGTCTGGGAGTACCACCCCTGCAGTTCAGCGCGCTACCTTTTCAGTATTTAACTCAACTTTATGTATTTACCTTCATATCTATAATTCTCTCTCTCTCTCTCTCTCTCTCTCTCTCTCTCTCTCTCTCTCTCTCTCACACACACACACACACACACACAGACATATATATTGGGGAGCGCGGGTGTTATATACTTTCACCACATGTATGTGGTAAAGATTATGAAATATTAATTGTGATGATATTGATAATATTAATAATAATGATAATAATAATAATAATAATAATAATAATAATAATAATAATAATAATAATAATAATTAATAATAATAATAATAATTATAATGATAAAAATATTAATAAAATAATGACATAACATATATAGCGATGAAAATAAAGATAAAAAAGCCCTTTTTGTTTTTTTCTTGATCATTGTTTTTTTTAGTTTTTTTCCATTCCTTATGGGGTCCCCAAGAGATAAATTTTTACCCAAATTTTTTAGGCCGGATCCCCCTCGCCAGGGTGGCCGAGGGGGTTTTAAGGCGCCTGTCCAATCCGCAACGGGGGCAAATACGGGGTTTTTGGGGGTTTCGACCCCCCCCGTCCGGGGCTGAAAAACATGAAAAGCCTGGGCACTCCCCCAAATCCCCAAAAATAACTTTTATCTTCAGAAGGTTTTACGTAACGAATAGAAAAGAACAAAACAATAATAAAATAATAATGATAATAAAATAATGATAATAATAGTGATGAAAAAAAAAAAAAAGGGGGTCGCAACCCGGATCCCTTTTCCCCCCAAAAGGATAGGTTTTACATAAATGGTTATGAAAATAAAAGGAAAAATAAAGATGAAAAAATGTATTAAGAATTAAGAAGTATCTTGTCGTGGGTTAAAGACGAGAAGATATAAGAGAAAAAGAGAAAAGTTAAAAATGAAAAAGCACTATTTTTTGCCCCGCGATAAAAAGAATAACCTCGGGATCATCCCACAATAAGAAAAAAGTTGAAGATAAAATAAAATAATTAAAAAAAAAAAATAATAACAATAATAAAACAACAAAGAAAAAAAAATGGGATTTACCACCCGCAGTTGAGTGCAATACCTCTGAGCCATGGCAGCTTTTTCTCCTGTAACACCTCCGTTTGCCCTATTTTAAAAATATATAATATATAAAATATATATATATATTATATATATATTATTTTAATATATATATTTTTTGGGGACATACGTTTATATCTAAACACACACTCTTCACACACACCAACGCATGATACATATGAGGTTACCTATAGGTAAGGGTTTTTGGACCAAGAAATAGACATGATGAAAATAGAAAAAAACTACTTGAGGAAAAAAAGAGGGAAAAAT
>NC_051388.1:50109974-50117474 GCF_015228065.2 Penaeus monodon | reverse complement strand
TATCTGCTTTGACCCGCGATGGAAAGATAGAATAACCTCGGGTACCATCACATACGGGAAAAATGTTGAAGATATAATGACAATAAATTAAATAATAATAATAATAATAATAATAAAGGGTAAAATAAAAACAATAATAATAAAATAAAATAAAATAATAATAATAAAAAATAAAAATGATAAGATAATGAAAATAATAATAAAAAAATAAAACAAAAAAAATAATATAAAATGATACTATTTTTACAAAGTAAGAATAATGAGCTAATAATTAAAAGTTTAATAATCAGAATAAAAAATGAAAATGGAAAAAAAAGAAAACCATACTGAAACGAAAAAAAAGGGGTTTAAACAATAAAAAATAACATTGATTTTCCCCCACGTTAAAAGAGGGGAAAAGGCTTTTTTGGGGGATAACTGACGCAATCCCCCCCTAAAAAAAAAAATCTTTTACTTTTTCGATTATCGATTATGAAACATTTTTTTACGCCATCAGTAAACATGAAAACAACAATACGCGCGCGCGGCCGCATTAAATACCTTTTAATACTTTTGTTGCCCCCTCGCCACGGTGGCCGAGGGGTAAGGCCCCTTTTTCAACCCCGATCGCGGGGCTGAATACGGGGTCGGGGGTTCGGCCCCCCCCCCCGGGGCTAAAAGACAATTTTTTTTTTATTATAAGAAATTTACGAAGAGTAGAAATTTGAATAAGAATAAAAGAAGAAAAAAAGAAAGAAAAAAAAAAAAACGATTGATACCCACAGAGACTGAAACCTTAAAAAGACCGGGCCCACCTATTTACCCAAAAAATAAACTTTTATAAATGGCAATGAAATATCTAAAGAAAAGGGACAAAACTATGTAAATGAGAGAATTATAGAATGTGATTTTGTCTGTGGCATGAAAATAAGAAATGGAAAAAAATAATAACTATAAAAAAATGCAGATTTTTACTTTGGATGTCCTTCCTCATCAACTGCAGTTCAGTGCGCTGCCTCTTGAACCACGGCAGCGACTTCCCCTACAACACCTGCGATTGACATATATGTTTTATTTATATACAAACGTTTAAATACACGTTTATATGTATACAAACGCGGGCACACACACACATATACCCTTACCAACCAATTCTGATCGCCTCTCGCTACGTTGTTTAGTAGCTTAAGGTCTCGTATTCACGACCGCTGATTGCGACCTCGCCCGGGGTTGATGGACCTGAAAAGCTGCGCCCCCCCCCTCGAGAAAAACAAACACATTTTTATATGAAACATTTTTTAGCATACTTGCGCGACCCTCGTGGATGGGCAGGGATACTATGCCGAAGATCAACGTCTAGATAACAATAAGGCCGGTTTGTAAATACTGTGCGAGGCCCGACCCAATGAATATTCATTATACGGATATGCAAATAGACAGAAATAAATACATATCTATCAGTCTGAACATGCATACCTAGCAGATAGATAAATAAATGTATATCTATCAGATAGATAGACAGATCTTCTTTTAACGGTAGGTTCATGTTTAAGCCGCCGTGGTCACAGCATGATACTTAATTGTAGTTTTCATGTTGTGATGCTCTTGGAGTGAGTACGTGGTAGGGTCCCCAGTTCCTTGCCACGGAGAGTGCCGGTGGTACCTTTTAGGTAATCATTCTCTCTATTTATCCGGGCTTGGGACCAGCACTTGACTTGGGCTGATAGACAGATACTGGCATCTATTTCCATGTATATGTCTGTCCGTATGTATAAATATTCATTGGGTCGGGCCTCGCACAATTTTAACAAACCGACCGTTAATCAAAAATTTTGAATACGATATTATATAATTTAAAATTATATATATTTTATATATATATTTTATATATATTATATATATATATATATATATATATATATAAACCTATATACACACATATGTATATATACTATATATATATATATATATATATAATATATATATATATATATTTTATATAATATATACACACACACACATACACACAAATCATACATATATGTGTATACACACACACACCCACACACACATATATTATAATATATACATATATATATATATATATAATAAATATAATATACTATAAAATATAATATAATTAATATATATATATATAAAATATATATATTATATATATATATATAATATATATAGTATATATATATATTTATATATTATATCTATATCTATACTATCTACTATCTATCTATCTATCATCTAGCTATCGATCGATCGATCTTATTATATATATATATAATATATATTATAGATATATATATATATATATATATTATATATATTATATATAGATAGTAGATATAGATTATTTAGAGATACACACACATATATATATATATAATATATATATATATATAGATATAAAATATACACATATATATATATATAGTATATATATATATATATATATATATATATATATAATATATATATATATGTATGTATATGTATATGTATATATATATATATATATATATATATATATATACATATATTATAGATATATATATACATATCTATATATATATATATATATATATACATATATGTATGTATATATATGTATATATATACATATATATATAAATATATATATATATCTATATATATATATATATATATATATATTATATATATATATATATATATATATATATATTTACGAAAGGAGAGCGAGCGCTCTAGTTGTTAAAGTTAGCGCAAATGTAACCACATTTAACAAAAAATCAGACGGGATGTAAATGTTCTCTCTCTCTTCGCTTCTTAGAGGAACTTTTTGTATGTGAATAAAAAAGGCAGGAGGAAAGACAGGGGAAAGGCAGGGGAAAGGCAGGGGAAAGGGAAGGGAAAGGCTGGGGAAAGGCAGGGGGGAGGGAGAGGAA
This sequence comes from Penaeus monodon, assembly GCF_015228065.2. Taxonomy (NCBI): domain Eukaryota; kingdom Metazoa; phylum Arthropoda; class Malacostraca; order Decapoda; family Penaeidae; genus Penaeus; species Penaeus monodon. Next base: position 50,114,553 of record NC_051388.1, on the reverse strand, counting down.
AGGCAGGAGAAAGGCAGGGAAAAGGCAGGGTGAAGGGATGGGGGAGGGAGGGAAAAGGCAGGGGGGAGGGAGGGGAAGGCAGGGGGAAGGTAGGGGGAAGGAAGGGGAAAGGGATGGGAGGGAGGGGGAAGGCAGAGGGAAGGGAGGGGGAAGCGTTATAGAGGGAAAGACAAGGATTAAAAACTTGGAAGGAGATGGAAAAAGGGCCAAGAGAAGAAAAAAGAACAAAAAAGAAAAAGAAATGAAGAAAGAGGAAAAGGAAAAAGGAAAGCGAAGCAGAAGAAAAAGAAAAAGATGAAGGAGGAGGAGGAGAAGCGAGTAAAAAGAAGAAAACAAGGAAATAAAACATAAAACAAGATTATGTATTTTTCATTTTGGGCGAAGAAAAAACAAGAAAAAAAAGTATTCAGGAGAAGATAGAATAAAAATTGTGAAAAAAACACGAAGAGAAACGAAAAAAAAAATCCCCATTTACACACAAAAAAAGTGACAAAACAAAGACAGCAGAAAAAATAAATAAAAAAGAGAAGAAAGAGAGAAATGAGGAAAAAAAGGGAAAAAGAAATAAGAGAAAAAAAAAACATGAATAAAGAAGAAAGAAAGAATGAAGAGAAAAGAGAGAGAGAAAAAATGAAAAAAAGAGATAAAATATAATAAAAAAGGGAAGAAAGAAAGAAAAAGAGAAAAATGAAAACATTAAAAAAAAAAAAAAAAAAGAAAAAAAAAAGAAAGAAAGAAGGAAAGAGGAGAAAAAATAAATAGGAGAAGAACGAAATAAACAAGAGACGAAAGAAAAGAAGAAAGGAAAAACAAAAAAAGAGAAAAAATAGACATATGAAAAAGAGAAGAAAGAAAAAAACACTAGAGAGAAAAATATAAAAGAAGAAAAAGGTGAGTGAGGATGCGAGAGAGAAGGAGAGGATGCGGATGAGAGAAAAGGGAGAGGATGCGAGAGAGAAAGGGAGACGGATGCGACGAGAGAAGGGGAGAGGATGGACGAGGAGAAATGGACGAGGGTGCTGAGAGAGAAGGAGAGATGCGAGAGAGAAGGGAGAGGATGCGACGAGAGAAAGGAGAGGATGCGCGAGCAGAAGAAGCAGAGGATGCGAGAGAGAAGGGGGAGGAGGATGCGAGAGAGAAGGAGGAGGATGCGAGAGAGGAGAGATGGATGCGAGAGAGAAGGGACGAGGATGCGAGAGAGAGAAGGGGGATGGGATAGCTTGTGAGAGAGAAAGGGAGGAGGATGCGAGAGGAGAAAGGGAGAGGATGCGGGTTGCGGGAGCTGAGAGCAGGTTACAGACTCTGGGCAGGAGAGGAGGTTCAAACGTTAATAATAATTTATGAATCCACACACACACACACACTCACACACCAAAACAAACACACAACACACACACCACACACACACGCACACACAAACACAAATAAACACACACACACACACACACGCGCGCCGCGCGCGCGCCACACACCCACACACACACACAAACACACACACAAACACACACACAACACACGCACACAACACACACACACACACACGCATACACACACACGCAACACTCAAACACACAACACACACACAACACATACAACACACACACACACACACACACACCCACAACACACACACCAAACACACACACACTAGCCGCTCACGTTCACATCCCCAAATGAGGGGGGGAGGCGGAGTTACGGAAATACCCTTTCCAAATATTACTTCTTAATCCTCGCCACCGTGGCCGCGGGGTTAAAGGCGCCCGTCTCCCGAACCCGCAACCGGGGGGCCGAATACGGGGTTGCGGGTTTCGATTCCCCCCCCCCCCCCCTCCCGCCGGGGCTGAAAAGACATGAAAAAAGCCCCGGGCACCCCGCACCCCATTTTATTTATCAGAATGTTTTACGTAACGGGTTGAAAATGAATAAATTAATAATAATAATAATAATAATAATAAGAATATGGATAAATAATAATAATAAATAAAATTTAATAATTGATATATATATATATATATATATATATATATATCATATATATATATAATATATATATATATATCTACATATGTGTGTATAGGTATATTATATATATATATATATATAACTATATAATATATATATACTATATATATAGATAGATAGATAGATAGATAGATAGATGATAGATAGATATAGATATAGATATAGATAAATATATATATATATATATATATATAAATATATATATATTTATCTATATCTATATCTATATCTATCTATCTATCTATAATTATGCATATACCTATTAAACACAATATGTATAATATATATTATATATTTATACTATATATATATATATATATTCAAATATATATATATATATATATATATATACTGATATATATATATATATATATATATATATATATATAAAGACACACACAAAAAGATATGTGTATACACACACACACCCCAGACACAACATATATATCCATATATTAACATATATATATTATATATTACTATTCTAATATTATATATATATATATATATATATATATAATATATATATATATATACTATATAACACACACACACACACAAATATATTTATATATATATATATAGTATTATACTATATATATATATATAGTTATATATATACAACATAATTCATATACATTATATATTATACATATATATATTTACTAGATATATATATATAATATATATATATATATATATATATATATATATTTATTTATTTCTTTATTAATTTATTTATTTACGAAAAGGAGAAGCGAGCGATCTAGGTGTTAAAAGTCTAAGGCAATTGTAACCACATTTAAAGAGAAAAATCAGAACCGGGTGTAACGTTCTCTCTTTTCGCTCGTGTAGAGGAACTTTTTGTATGTGATAAAAAAGGCAGAGGGAAAGACAGGGGAAGAGAAGGAAAAGGAGGGGAAAGGCAGGGGAAAGGCAGGGGGAGGAGGGAAAGGCAATGGAGGAAGGAATGGGGGAGGGAGGGGAAAAAGCAGGAAAGGGAGGGAGAAGAGATGGGGGAGGGAAGGGAAAGGCAGGGGGTAGGGAGGGGGGAGGGGGAGGAAAGGCAGGAGAAAGGCAGGGGGAAGGGAGGGGAAGCCAATAAATAGCGGAAAGACAGGGCTTAAAAACTTGGAAGGAGATGGAAAAGGAGCACAGAGAAAAAAGAACAAAAGGTAAAAGAAATGAAGAAAGAGGAGAAAAGAAAAAAGGAAAGCGAGCAGAAGAAAAAGAAGATGAAGGAGGAGGAGGAGGAAGCGAGAAAAACAGAAGCAAGGAAACTAGAAACAAAAACAAGATTATGTTATTTCCATTTTGGCGAAGAAGAAAATAAGAAAAAAAATAATCAGGAAAAGATAGAATAAAAATTGTGAAAAAAACACGAAGAAAAACGAAATAAAAAACATCCCCATTTACACAACAAAATAGGAAAAAAGAAACAAGAGAAAAAAATTACATAAAAAAGAGAAGAAGGAGAAATAAAAGAGATAAAAAAGGGAAAAGAAAATAAGAGAAAAAAACATAACAAAATGAAGAAAGAAAAGAAAGACGAGAAAAGAGAGAGAAAAAAAAATGAAAAAAACAAGAGGATAAAATATATATAAAAAAGGGAAGAAAGAAGAAAGAGAGAAAAAATGAAAAAGAAAGAAAAATGAGAGAGTAGCAAAAAAAGAAAAAGAAATGAAAAAAAGGAGAAGATAAAAGCAAAGAAGAAAGAAAAAAAGAAGAAAAAGAAGAAGGGAAAATAAATATATAAAATGAGAAGAACGAAAAAAATAAGAGAAAAAAAGGAAGAAGGAGAAAGGATGAAAAAATATTAAAAAGGAGAAGCGAGAAAGAAATACGAGAGAAAAAAAAGAAAAAAAGAAATAAAGAAAGAAAGAGGAAAAAAAAAATAAAAGGAGGAAGAACGAAAATAAACCCCAGAGAGGACAAAGAAAGGAAGAAAAGAACAAACTAAAAAAGAGACAAAAAAAAAAAAAAAAATAGGGACATATGAAAAAGAGAAGAAAGAAAAATAAACAGAGAGAAAACACATACACACACCACACACACACACACACACACACACATGCCCGCCCACGTTCACATCTAAAAAGAGGGGGAAGGGCGGAGGTTACGGGAAAAAATTTTTTTAAAAGAAATACCACTTCCAAACAATAATTTCTTAAATCCTCGCCACCGTGGCCGAGCGGTTAGGCGCCTGTCTCGAACCAGCAACCGCGGGACGAATACCGCGGTTGCGGGTTCGAAATCCCCCCCCCCCCCCCCCGGGGCTGAAAGACATGACAAAGTCCCGGGCACCCCCCCCCCCTTTTATTTATCAGAATGTTTACGTAAACGATTGAAAAATGAATAAAACCTAATAATAATAATAATACTGATAATGATAATGATAATAATAATAAAAAATAATAATAACAATAATATCAAACAATGATACTATTATTACTATAATGATAACAATAATAGATGGTCGGCGATAATGATAATAATAATACAAAAATATAATAATAATAAAAATATAATATAATAAATAAATAATTAAATAATATAA